>NW_008751660.1:4155736-4352855 GCF_000715545.1 Opisthorchis viverrini
TACACTCATTTGCAAATCAATTTGTTTTTCACGAGAGACTCAACTGAATCTCTCGTTTATGATATTCTACAACTGAATGTGCTGCACACAGACCGCCTCATGATTCAGTTGGCACGATATTGGAGATATCGTTGATGGAAATTCAGCGACTGCGTCAACCTGATGAGACCAAAGTGGATGGGCGAACCCGGTCGTGGGCTGTCGAAGAGTTTTCAGCAACCTTGTGAGTAGTTTCCTTCCGTCTTTTCGTGTTGGCTCTAAGGCGAAACCAATCTCACAAATCCCCCGTGTAAATAGACACGGAGGAAATAGCCTTCTTTGACAGCGGAAAAGCGAGGATAAATCAGCCAAAGAATTAAAAGTGTGGTTTATGTTTTCTGTGCGGTTCCGTTGAACTGAGTCTCGAGCAGATTAGTGAAGAATTCATCATGGATTGCGATGATCAGAAAAACTACTAGATTGCTTGTTGAGGTGTATTCAAACGAGCAAACAGTTGTCGTAGCTTCTGCATCAGATATCAGGAGGAATTTAAAAGAGATGGAGGGTTTCCCTCAGCCGACATTCTAATAAAATTTGCACAGGACATGTTCAACTGGGAGCCGGGTGTCGTCTGAAGGACTCAAACAAGCACGGCGTTCAGTGTTATGAGCGCCGACCAACCTTATGTATGTTGATACTTTTCTATCTGATGGCACCTTTGTCTAACAGGGGCATTGTTGAATTATGCGTGTGTGGATCAGGGGTGGGGTGGGGCAGCATAAATAAGCCTTTAACAAGTCTCCCACGGCTACTTGTCTTAATACTTTGGTGCGGTTGGTATTTCGCATACTTGATTCCTGGCATGTTTACAGGTGCACAGGCCACCTCGTAGGTTACAGCCACTTTTTCTTACAGTGTGTAAACTTCAATGCACCAGTGAGCAAGTCGTCAATCGTTTTACTCTGTTATAATGGCGAAATATTCACGCCTTTCTCGTTAAGCGTTTATTTGGAATTTCTTACTGCCCTAATCCTAATGCGTACGTCTATCCCGGGGCGGTTTGTCTGTCCGAAAGTTGAAATAGATGTCTGTTTCATCCCACCGATTAGTTCGTAAATAATGCACCTTAGATGCAATGTCCAGTATTTCCAGTCATGAGAAAATATACTTTATATACCCTGTCTAACCCAAGTGCATCGCAATCGGTAGAAGGACCTTTTGGTTGACGCTAACGCAACAAGTGTGCGTGTTATTTGGCAGCACTAGTGCTTGCAACCCGTAAGTTTTTATAGCTTGTATCAGGACAGTAACAGGTGGTTGTAAAAACTGTGTTACAAATAAATCGATAAAGATGTTCTATGATTCGTTCTTCAGGTTCGAATAAGACTGCTTCTACTTACTTGCCACGTTAACTGCGATATCCGGTGCCATACTTCTCCTCTTGTTAACTGCCTCACAGGTGTACAACCCACTAGCTTGTGGTTCCAGGTTGGTCAGTGTGAGTTGGCTGATAACCTTGTTGCAGTCAACCACAGTCGTATTCAGCACGTAAGTAACATCATCGCGAAGACCACCCCAGTTGAAGCGCCAGTTTATAGCAGGAGGGGGACGGCCATAGACGGCACACGTCAAAGTCAGATTCTTTGACTGTATCCCAAAGAGATGTGTTTCACCCGATGGCTCAATAATCACAGGATCGCCTTTGAAAAGAGCGAGATATGATTGCAGCAATATGATGACAAAAACAATAAATGGATCCCATTTAAGTGAAAATCCACTATAACGTACAACGCACCAAGATGTTTGAAATCCGTTGACGTTAAATTCATATGGCGGGGAGATTTTAATTGCAAGCATGATAGGTCATTGACGACCGTAAATGATATACTCTTGGATGCACTGACATTCTGATGTGTGAAATAGCAGAAGAAACAATGTCCGGATAAAGTCATGGTGGGGCTCGAGCTTACCGCCACTATGGACAGTAACTAGGCTCAACTTAGAGCCCTAAATCATGACAAGTCATTTTAGTAAGCCTTTGCATCGTTTGCCGTTGCTGAAATTGCACATTTCAGCCTATTCTGGTCATGTAGCTCTGCGGCACTAACACATGTAACTTGGTTTTACTTTACCGATCGGTCGACTACTCGTGAACAGTGGCGTATCCAGGATTTCTTCTATCTTTTTTTACGGATGAGGATGTTACTGTCTTATTGTACGTGGGCTCACACCCCAACCATACGTACCAGAGTAGGATAGACAACATTTCAACTAGCCCGACGGCACCATTCTATCTTCTTCGTGCCAGACATGAAGGAAGAATTTTCACTGAAACCCCAATATCACGAATAAACCTCTGTGTGGCCTAGTCCCAACCAGTCACGAAGAGACTATACCTTACCAAGGTGTGACGAACTGTGTCTCCTTAACTCACTGATCTAACCTGTTCCTGCCGAACCTCTCCTACCAGGATGGATAATTTTTATTGGTTTGACCGCACAATCTCATGGTCATTTGGGATGAGGTTTGGGACGTGTTTGGAGGTTTGTTCCTTGAAAGGTGTAATGCATTAGCATTTGCGGTCAAATATCGTTGTTCTTCGACTAGGCTTTTGAGTCAAAGACTTGGATTGAAGGCTTCAGTCTTTCTGATGTTTAAGTCTGAGTGCACTGAGCACCCGGAGTACAAACATAACTCCAACAGCCGAGAATAGTCTCATGTAACATCGGCCAGAGCAGTGTCATCAGCTGGGTCATCATACTTGTAGTATATAGTAGAGCAAGTGGGTGGAATCAAGCTACCACTAGCGCTTTCATTTTTATCTTTCACACAGTCATCCATCATTCCTATAGCCTAAGGGTAATCACCTTTTAAGTCCATTCATCAGAATTAAACAACCTCTTCGACCTTCGCTGCGTCATCTGCACGTTAGTCAACCTAACAGCCTTCGTTACTTCGAAAATAACCTTCAAACTGTAAGGCCTATTTTATCCGACAGATTTTTTCCGTTCGCATTCAGAACAGATCGGAACAACAAGGTGCTCTTCATTACGTACTAGACTGACTTGGAACCGATGCACAACGCACATAGAAAACAAGAATTCCAGTTGCAAGTACAGTAAATGAGTTAAATGCTCTTTCCTTCTCCTCTTGGTTTAGGCTGCACGCCTCTCGCGATCCAGAGAGTTCAGTGGCACCCTATGAATAGGTCGGTATTGTTCCAATTCACCGGGAGGACGAGTACTTGATTGACTAAATACTCATCGACGGTAGCTCTTTGTGCTTCACTTCTTAGACTCCTGGAAGAAATCGCAATCTTTGATGGTTGTACTTTCATCGTGACTTCTTACCTTCCAGTTGAATGTAGTTCGTCCACCACCAACAAATTTTCATGACGCCCTGGGTTTTCTGTTACGTTGATCCAGAGATCACATATAGTTGTAGCTGCTGGGGGTCCATGCGCACAAATGTATACAATTGGCGTAGCTGAGACTCAGGCGCGCATCGGACAACGTTACAGTACTATGTGCTGACTCGGATTAACTAAATCTTCTGACTTCATGCGACTACCCAAAAACAGCATGCTAGCCATAGACGCAGAATGATCACTTCAGCTCCGATCATCTAAACCATGAATCAGCGATTGATCATTCCTCTTTTTGGTATACTTGTGCAAAGAATGGTCGGGACACTTCAAGAACCGCTTCGCATTTCGAGGCGGCACAATTAGTCTAACAGAGGAACAGCTTAGTAGTTGTAAACATGACCTTCGTGGTTGTGAACTTGGGGGTAATCATTTATATCAGATTAGTGAAATAACTGAATCTGCTAGCCAAGTTCCAGCTTATATATTAAACTTTCCTCTTTACATTCAGTAAAAATGCTAATGTAGCTTACTGTTGTCCTGCTTCTATTTCCATGCTCTCAACAAAACAGTTAGACAAATAATATCAATATACTTTAGTGCTTTTCATTCTTATTTAGACCAGACCATCATTTTAGCACTCACTGCACTCCTGTTCATCCGCACCATCGGCCTCGCAGTCAGCAACTCCGTCACAAACAAACGATCGTGATATTAGTTTACTGTGTCCTGAACAAGTAAAATGAGTCCCGTTGCACTTGTCGTATTCCGAAGGTACTGGAATGTCAATAAAATAATAAAATATTCAACTTACAAGTTTAAGATAACAAACTAAAAGACAAACGTTTAAATGATTTACTTACAGGCAAGCAACTAAACAATACGATGAAAGCTTGTCCAAAAAATTACGAATTAACAGCGTTCTACATGCAACCGTTAGAACAATGAATACATTTGTTTGCACAAATTTTCTCTGTTGACCGTCTCGGTCTTTTTTCTGCTAACTAACGCATAATGGGAAGAGAAGAAATTATGCTGGAGGAGATGTAACGGTGACAAAAGATCTATTCACTTCGATTTGGACGTGTTGCATATTTAGTATGATCCTCGCATTCAGTCGTTTTATTCCAGTCTGTGAACTTCACTCAGTTATGGCAATTTTGCTTCAGTCAGAAAATTAGACATTTTTATCAACTGCTCCAAGCCCTGACCCGGGATAATATACTATACTGGTTTTCCGTCTGCGCACCAACAAAGTTAATAACGGTCACCTGCATGCTCGATTCCCATGTTTTTCTTTTTCGAAATCAGCGTTTTATTTTCCATTTTCAACCACGTTTATCCCGCAGAGCCTTGGTTCAATGTTGAAATGAGCAAATTTCTTCAGGGCTTTCATGGGTTCTAGGAACGGATCAGGTCCAGACGTCTAAATGTGAATGGCGTGTTTTTTCAAATCTGAACGACGGGGGCCAATCCACGTCCCACAGTCGAGCCCAGTCAAAGTTTTGATGCTGGAACGCACATTGTATAAAACTTTGGTCATACAAAGCCTTGAGTTTGATTGGGGAACGATATATTTCGGTGTTTGAAGCACCAAACGCACAAGATGTTTAGCCTATTGAATCGTTTATTGGAACGGAGTGGGTGCTTACTGATTTCGGTCGCCTCCTTAACTATGGACTAATCGGATAATAACTACTGTATCCCATGGTGCTTTATCGTTGTAGACTGCTGCTTTTGTGTGCTATTCTAGAAGAAGTAGGTATTCAAGAAGAGACCTACAATTTTGGAAACATTTAGGCCACACTGAACACAGGAGTAACTTACATGGACAACTGGCTTCGTCAAAGTTGTTCCCACAATCATCGTCACCATCGCAGTGCCAGTATTGCAAGTAACATTTCCGCAGTGGCTTTTTCCCATCCAGCATTCTGCAAACATATTCATTGGGTGAACATTCGTCTGAAAATGCAAACAACAGTAAATGGAGGAATTAACGTTACTCACTTTATGGTCTCGATGGGCTTGAAATCACTGAAACGCTTACCGCATTTACTGAGTAGCTCATCCGAACCATCTTCACAATCTTGCTTGCCATCACAAAATTTCCAAGACTCCACACAACCACGTGAGTTGCACGCACGATAACCTGGTGGACAGTCATCGCGTACGAATATACGAGCCGTTACACTGTTCACCTGTAGTGTAATAAATTCAGTGGGATAAAACAGACGCTAAAGTGCAGCTTCATTATGTATATCTGAATTGGTAAGAAATGCATTGTGGACTTTAGTTCACTGATTTGCACAGATCACCATAGGATTGGTATCTTTTTTGTTGTGTTATTTTGCCCTATCCACGGCGTTACTCCATCGAATTCCGTTTGGATGAGGATTAATCTGTTCCTCGTGACCGTCACTGTCACTATCTATACCATTTTTCAGATGGATGATAAGTCTAGTGGTTTGAATAATCTGGCTGGCAGATGATTCCAACTGGATTGAAATTCTTTGTTCTGGAAATCGCTTTCTGAATTAAACGTAATTTGGCCGGACCTCACAGTCGATAGTTCTATCCTTGGTAAGCTGGAGGAAATTTTGTGGACGTAATACACTGCTCGTTAGGTCGTTAAAAAGACTACGGCAGCTCACGACAGGTTCCAACCTTCTTTAGGCTCATCAGGTGGTCTCATCTTCCGTCAACCTTCTGTTCTACTTGAACCCAAATTGCACGAAATTGGGCTTATACTAATTTGAACAGTGATTTGAACTTGATGGGATGCTTCTCAGCTGAAACAACTTAGGTCACAGGTATCCATGCGAACTTATCTTGTTCATTGGAGGATTTAGTGTGCGGTCCTCTCGAACCGGGTTTGGCTATAATAATTTGGTGCACTTGAGATTCCGCGATTCTGGCATACTCTTAATCAGGGCTGATATTTAACTCGTAGATTCATCATTTGAAACCAGAAAGTAGATGACCATGAGTTTGCTAATTCATTGGCTGTGTAAATACGAACGGATGTTTATATTATTTGGCAACGTGTGTAGGTCGCGGATCCTGCAGCCATCCAGGACCACAATAGAGAGAGTTTAGCAGTATGAACTAACACCTATGTTTGCTACTTAGGTTTCCCGGCCTAGAAACCCATAATCCAGAGTCGACAATAGTTCAAATAAGTCAGATCGACAACGTGGTTACAAATTCTAGTCTGTAAGGCTAAAGGGGCACGAATTTTGGAAATATCCAAAAAAGCTTACGATATTACCTTTCTGGTGGTCGGCTGTCGGTTGCTTCCCAATACCCGTAACAGTGAGAATTCAGAAAAATCAAGTACACAGTTGAATCGGAAAGCTGGTCAGAAGTAAAACCAGATCTTTTAGACTTGTACTCATTGTGTCTGTTATGGTTGAGAAAGGATCGACTCTATGAATGATCTTGGTGAATGCCACAACTCCGGAAGTCGGTCAAGAAAATGCTTTGGTTCACTCCTGGGAGCCCTCATTTGTTTATGTAAAATCACTGCACTTTTATTAGTGTACATTCCTGGGGGCCGTTTCGAACTCGTCTGATTGTGATTGGTCCGGCTGCTGATTGGTTCGTTGGTTACCTGTGTCAGACAGCTGTTGTCTGTTTGCAGTGTCCCGATTATCGTTTGCGCTGCTGACACACAACTGAAACTTGCTGATTTCATGACCTTGGTCTTCGTTGACCTTTGGATCCGAATTGTGAAATACTGAGATTATTGGACGGCAGGCTTTGAACTGGATTCGAACATTGATTGACTGATCATGTTGCCTTGTAACCTGCTGCAGCCCCTGCATCGCCCCCTTCCTCAAGGTGACATACCTTCGATGACTGTTCTGATGCACAATGACCGTAAGAATTTCGTTCATTTTCGCCAAAAATCAGATGTCGTTATCAAACGTGCTACGGCCTTTATGCGGTGTCAGTGAAAGTTAGTTTAGACTGAGTGACTGACCCTCGTTACTCGAATACATATTTTGAACTGGGGTCAAATTACAGGGCACCGATTTGGTGCACAGTTTGCAAACGTCATTCGTTTGGAAAACCTTTGCACGGATTGACTCACTCCATCACTGCATTCGTACGTTGTATTGTTGTCCTCCCAGCTTAAAGATTTCACAATCAACAGCGTGCGACCTCCGGTTGAGCCAATAACTTCCTCTTTCCCCGGTCTCAAGTCTCGTCTGTCTGTCCGCATCCAAAAGAGCTTGCCGCCATCTAATCCCTGAACTACGGATAGTTCACACAGAAATCGTGCGCTGGTGCCGGGTCTAGCGTCCACTTGTTCTGGATTGACCGACAGAGCTGGGATGGTTAAAACAATGAAATCATATGTTCCCAAACTTGAATACGATTATAGCAAAGCAAACAGCAAATCAGTAGATAGTTGTCTGTTAAAAACAGGCAAGAGATATCGACTACCTGCCAGGAAAAAAGAAATGGCAACGCTAGGTAGGGTGGTCTCCAGGACGGGACTGCCGTTCTTGTCTAGGTTCCATTTCTGTCTAAGTACCTTTTGCACAGTACACCACAGATACAAGTCATTGGCTGTCGACTTGGTCTTGAGTGAATAGGCACGAGCAGTTTGCTGCTTAACTCTAATTGCCTTTGTGACGGCCAGTAAAGCTAGTGGGTTTGTCAACGTTCAACAAGGAAGTATCATTACGAAACTGAAAACTTCCGTTTAGAGAAAACAGCCTGTTGCGCAGTGGAACTACCCGGGTTATAATGTGAACCATTGTGTGTTTCGAATGTCGGGATTGGTATCCAAAAATACGGCGTTTGCTTTAGAAACCCCACCATAATTTGCAATCGCTTGTCCAACGCAAACGTTCTGAGTTGGAAGAAGGATCGATTTGAACTTTTGCACTTCATTGATGTTTGCTTAATCTCTTGAAGTTTAAAGCGCCGGCAAGCACAGCTTGCAGCTCCTTTTGTCACATTTTATGTATGTATTTTTGGTTTTGTATAGCCTAAACAAACTCTAATAAACTCTTATCGGCCAACCACAATCTGAGTAATTATTTGGGGTGACCAGTTCAGCCTTGATCTGATCTGAATTAGATTTGACCATCCTGTCAGAATCATGTGGATCAGACTGTTAAGTATATTGAAGGCTGATTACCAGTGCGTAGCCGAATCTGAAGAACTGTGCTGAGTCTGACACTTCGGAATATGGCTTAATTCGGGTGTGGTTCTTCTAGAGTTGAGTTCTCGGGTATGCACAAGTTTTAGATATTCTCAACATCAGTGTGTTCATTTACGGTGTCGCACTGCAACCGATAGAGCTAACACAAGTCAGAGATATATATCAAAATCAGGTGAGTTAGCGAAATTTTTGGTGTTTGTAGGGGGACGATGTGAGATTACAGGAGAGTTTGATCATCACAATTAACGTTCCATGAGACACAGGTCGATTTCAGATACACTGTATCTAAAAATCTTGTGATACCCATAAAATAGGGAATGTGACTGTTCTTCAGTATTTTTTTAAAACAAGTGAGCCTGTAGAAACCAGCAGTGGAAGGTCTTGTGGAGTAAAAGGAAACTATTTTAATAAAGTAGTCAGGAATTTCCGAAATCTCCTCAGCATGTCATCCGCAAACGCCAAATTTCGAAATATGTGAAGTAAAACCAACCTCGAAGCTTAACGGTCAATCGAGCCTTTCTTTCCATTCCGAAGGATCGACACAGGTATTCACCCTCGTGGTATTTTTGCACATTTTTGATGGTCAAAAAGGATGTTGATGGTGTGGTGGCAGGCCGTCCAATAGACACACCTTGGGGGAGATGATGTTCAATAGAGTCTGCACTAGGGAGGAAATACCAACTTATAAAGTTGTTTCCATCTTCCCGACCCTTTAAACGGCAGCGAAATTCCGTATCCTCATCGGAGTTTGCCCATCGTGTGTCCGAGTCTGGTTGCAGTTCCAGGTCCAACTCCACTGTAGACAGACATGAGAGAAACAAGATGTTTTGATCGAACAAACAGTTTTTTTTTCTTCGGATATACTACGTTAACATGAAACTGAAATAGGTCCTATCCCAGAAGTAGCACACTCCACAAAAGTCGCTGAAAATTCTTCGATAGTCCGCGACCGGTTTTGCTCTCCGTGTGGCCCATCAGTTGCACACAAACTCCGAGTTTTCCCAAACCTCATGTCCTACTCGAACTCAGATTAGACGCAGCTCGCGAACTACACTTATTTGCGAAAAGAACATTTCAGTTACTATTGTGTTCCGTCTAGACAGCGTATTGCGATATGTCGAATACCATCCCAACTAAAATATGCGGCGGTCGTTGCGTAGCACATTTGGCTGAAGAATATCGTAAATGAGAGCTTCAGCCTGGATTCGTTTGAGTGCTCCGTTAAAACCAGCTCAGTTCCCAACGAGCACATTTCGAGGGTTGTCCTTTCATCCCCACACTCGTTCAGTGAACGAGATAAAAGCGGGCTCCTACTTCCCGAGATCTTGAGCCCTATGCACCCACAAATTAATTTTACTGGTTCAGAATGATAAAAACAAGAGCTTTTTCAAGTAGGTGAACAGATTTTTGGATGTTGGGAGACTTCATGTATTTGTGTTGCACGTACTTTACATGTCTCAATGCATCTTTAAAAACTGATGCCGAGTACGTCCTGTTGGGATAAACAATTTTCAAGAGCTTTATGTAGTGTCTTTCTCAAAATGTCAGTGCACCGAATCTCTGCGTTTAACTTACTAGAAGGGCAATTGCCATAAAGTTCCTAGTTTACGTTTTCTGTCACATGTTCCATGCGGGATCTCAAAAACCAATGCCAACTGAATTTATCTTAATTTAGCCTACGGGAAGTCATACCAGTTGGTTCGCATTCGGCCAACACACATCACTTTGGATTGCATCAGCACACGAAATCGCAGATTATTTTATAAAGGAAACAAATCACTCGAATATTCTGGGGCGAGTGAGTGCTAAATAGTACCAGGTTTGCTCGACGGATCATTCATAAACATTTTTCAGGCTGCACTCTCGTGATACTGACTAATAATGCCTCATCCACACAAGTCTCCACCACTCGTCCCGTCCGGTCACGATTATTCCGTACAGTTCACAACAGAGATTGGACGCAATGAGTTCGAAAGGATTCGGTCACTTAAAAAATGGAGATTTTGTCCTTTAATTAAAATCAAGCTATTCTGAAAACCGAGGAGGATTGTACAGCTGTTTCCTCCTTATCGGAAATTATCGTCCATTATTGACTGGAGGATGAGAAGCGCCATATCCTGTATAAGAGAGAATCACCCACACTACTGATCAGCTGTTTGTGGCCAAACGGTTTGGTATTCAGTTATTACCGGAAAGTTTATGGGTTTGAGTCAGCCGGAGGTTTCTCCAGCCGCGGACTAGTGATGATTTTCAGCGAGAATAAAATGGCCGTTCTGTACTTCTTGGCAATTCAACATAGATCAGCCTCATCCACAGAACGAAATCTCTATTGGGAACTTGAGTTTGCTATCAGCTAAGTCTCACTAGCGGTCACTATCTTCTGCATTGTGGTTTCCGTTTCGAACAGCTGACCTGGTAAGTTTTACCGCCACTCCACTGGTTCATGCTGAGCGCCCCTCAATATTCAACAACACCAGTTCAATGCGCAAGTTTAAATCTTGAATTTCTGCCTAACTATAATATTTGCACAGTGACAAGAGAGAAACTGATCACACTACGGTGGTGTTGAAAAATAGAAATAAGCTCATCTGTATTTAGGCAAGTCTACTGATTGACACTTCAGAATCACTGGATGGTAGAATAGTTGATTCTTTTCATTATTCGACTGATACGTCTAATTTTTTATAAGTGTCTGGGTGACGTAGAGTAGAGGGCTTTCAATAAATTGAGCCAAAGCTGAAAAGTCCCCGTTAATTTTACGTCCAAAAGGTCAATGTGCACAGAGGCAGAAACTCGCGGAAGAAGGTATAAATACGGCTAACCGCGGTTTACTGTGACTGCGTCTGAGATACCGTATCTACCATTCTGTTTGCGGATTGGCATCGTTTTCACGAAGAGCTTAGTTATCTTATCCAGTGTTTTTTCGGGGATGTAGAAGGAATCCATTCGCGATAAACCGCTTCAGTTCCCGGGCATTTATGTATTTCATTCAAGTCGATTGTTCCACTTGGCTGGCTTAGAGATCTTAAATGTGCTTGGCAGTGCGAGAGCACATGTACGCAAGTGAACACATGAAGCCGTTGCAAGTACATTTTTGTTTGATGCCCCGGCAATCCATGAACAAGTTAGTATACTTAGTAAGCATAAAATATTTAAACTGTCTAGATCATCGAAAGTACTTCGGCGCTTGAGTATATTCAGGCAGTCTTCTGAATTTCAGAAAGGTTCCAAATTCCTGTACGTACCATCACTTCTGGAATTGCTCATTTCGAAGTGTGAACCGTGCGAGATTCATGCTTTCATTTTTTGAACCTTGTGTGAGCCGGAATTTCCTTCTTCCCACATTACCAGATTCACTGGGTAGGTGATGGTTATCTGAATAGTCAGGCCTCATGCCGGCCCAATGTCTAGTTCATAAAGTGCCATTAGTCTAACCTTGGGGTTGTAATCAAATGAGAATATTGGGCTTATTAGGTGATCTATAGGGTTTGAGCGGCGTTCCATTGTCTTGGTTGTTGAAATATCCGACATCACAATACACATCACATCACAGAACTATTCAGAATCCGAGCCCAGTGAAACACGGTTACAACGAGTGGACCACCATACTGTCGCCTGCTTTCATCATTAAAGGTGCTAAATACTCATTCGTAACGCACTACTCATAAGAACAAGTAAATGAATGAATAATATTAAATATACTATATATAATACATAATATTGAATAATTAGTTTGGTAAGTCCTTCAGCTCTGGCGGGTCTGTGAGCTCAGTGTGTTCTTGTGATTACTGACCATTCCATATGAGACATTCTGTGAACTTGGATGTACAGACGTCAATACCATTGGTATGGCCTTCGACACGACAAATAATAAACCACAGCCATGTGGACACTGTCCACTTATTTCGATTGTGTGATTGCTGATCTTAGTTGACAGATGCATACCAAATGAAGCGACAGATGTGGATCGTTACTAACCAAAACGATAGCACATTCTTGGGCGTCATTTAGTGATTCCCTCTAGGCCTAATCTACTCCCTAAAAGGCCAACTTCTCACCAAAAAATATACACCACACCGCATCGTATGCAGGCTAACGGAAACAGCGACTCATACAGTGCGGCTGAAGCTTCTGCACTATCAAGAAGTGGGAGAATGAATGTTTGAAAAGAACCAGTTATGCAGATGAACTTAATTACTTAAAAGTCCTTTAGTTATCAGATGTATGAGACATGAAAACTGGTCTCGAATAACTTGTTGTTTGCAGAAATGCTGTATTTGGATTAAATGTGTACAGCACATTCAGTTGTAGAATATCATAAACGAGAGATTCAGTTGAGTCTCTCGTGAAGACCAAATTGACTTACAAATGAGTGTATTTCTCGGAAAAGGTCCAATCTGGGTTTAAGTAGAACTCGGGGACGGCGCCTACCTGATGAACCCCAAGAAGGGCGAAACCGGTCATGGGCTGTCAAAGAGTTTTCAGCAACCTTGTCAGTAGTTTCCTTTATGGATTAAATATACATTTTTAACTAAATCTGATAAAAATCTTTCTTCTCATATCGTACCTGGTTTTTGCAGGAAAAGAACTTGCGCAATCTTTTGCTTTTGTCCACAACTGTACACGCCCTCATCTTCGGCAGTAAGATTTCGGATCACAATTAGACTCGTGTGCAGCCGGTCAGTACGTTCAACGTGTTCTGGGAGAGGTCCGTCATTAAGTGTCCACATCATCTGAAAAAGATAAATGGTGATTTTTTGGCGTAAACTCAAAGGAGCCTATGGTAGTGCTGTTTTATTGTGCCAATGATTTGACTTCATGCTTGACTCGTGAATGTCTAAAGCGGTACCAAGACAATATATCTATTAGCAGTAATTATTTGTGCTGTTCTTACAGCTCACTCGTTCCCATCATTACTTCTCAAATTAACTTACTTCAAAGTTTATCTTGTACATAAAGTAACTCCAAAACGACTTCCCGAAATCATCATAATTATTCGTTTCAGTGATTAAGTAATCTACTGACTAAGTACAGATTTTATTAACCCTCAAAAGCAACTAGTATTTTTCGAGCCACTAAGGATGGAGTCAACACAGTTTTATAGTAAGTCATAAACCCAGTTTACCACTACGTCCGATTTCAGCAAAAAAGCTGTAGGCACTTCTGCGAATGCTAGCTCAGTGGGAGGCACAAGTGCTTTTTTCCGTTTTCGTTTGCATCAGATAAAAAACTAGACAGAAACAGCTTTCAAAACGCACAAGACTTTTTTGGCTTCAGTGAAACAGTACACGTTTTTTCTAGTTTCCGGACTGTCCATTCCAATAATTACTGCAGTCTCTAAATAAATTGCCCAGTTCGACTGCTGATGAGAAATACAACTTTCTTTAATGGCAATCCATGGAGTATGTTGGTACGTATCATGTGTTTATCAGGTACTTGTAAATTCATTTAAATAGTTTCACTATAAAACCATTGACAGGCATTTATACTTCCAACAGAGGAATTGCTTTTTGGCGTCCCAAAGTTCGGCTCCCATGGTGCACTTAAATGCTGAATGTTTTTTCCATGTAAATAATAGCGTAATTTCCTCATGGTGTTCAACCGTTTGCCTCTTGTGAAACTCGGGGATTTTAGTGATTACTGGCGGCGAAACTCAGTCAGTTAGAATCCCTTCTTATTTGATGGTCACAGCAACCAACCAACGCTTTCGATAACAGAAGCCAACAGTACAATGCTTTTTCATCAGTTGGAGTAAAACAATTTATATTGAGTACGGGATACTACAAAATTTTAATTTTTAATAATTTTCAAATTGGATATATTGAGAAGCGGCATATTCATGAGGTTTTCATTATTTGTCCGAACGATTTTCTGGAGTAGAACTCCGGGGAGTTGATCTTTGACAGACTTGTGTACACTCACAGATGCCCAATAAATGGCTTTCTAGTTTTCGTTAAAACAGAAGCATGTTTGTTAGTTTTGTTTGACCAAAGCGAATGGTTTTATGATAATCGGTGTGATCTGATCCTGTCAGAGTACGTTCAACTCATGTATCTCAAAAGCGTAGTCCTAACACTTTTACTTGTGCGCAATTGATGCATATATATATATATATATCATACATATCATATCTATGTATACTGTAATACACATATACTATGTGTATACTAATGTATGCGCCAATCTAAGAAAAGTACATTGAGTAGATCTTTCTTACTGAATCTTTCAGATAGCTGTAGCAATATAATAACAGGTATGTTTGACTGACAATCAGAAGTATGAATGGCGGAATATCTCCAGCCTAGCAAACTTTTTTCGTTGGACCTGCCTTTTAAGATGCTGTTGCATTTCGTAAGTCTGATGTAATTGCCTCGGTAATGAAAAAACAGTGTTCGCCTAAATACAACACCAAAATATATCGTAAGTGGACTGTACTCTCCCAAACTGTAACCTGTATGGAAAGTGGGCAAGAGTTTCAAAATATCTGAAGCATCCAGTAACGTCAAAACTAAAAAAAACTGAGAAACACATAGGGGGACGTCAGGCTCTGAAAGTTGAATATGCCAGAGTAAAACAAAATCCAGCTGGCCTTTGGGTGCAGTGAACTCCTAGACAGATGAGATAGTGACCTAGCTCCGGATCACCGCGCCTTTCAACACTAGAACGGGCTGTATTTTTGACAGTTAGTTGAACTTCACCCCAAACAAACAGTCGCAGCAAAAAGTCCATTGCTAACGTCTACACAAAAGGCTGAAACCACTAGAGTAACCAGTACTTCTGAGAAAACGCAGTTCCGCTGACATTCAGCGAGCATGCTGAATGGTGTATATAGTGACAATTGTAGTTATCGTGATTTCTCACAACCAGTGAATTAAAAGTGTACCTCAGTTATTTGTCCCTTACCTCCTGTGTGTTTTCCGAGTACTCCTTATCAAGATCGCAAACGATTTGGGCCGCGTCCCCAGCTTCAAAACTGAATATTCTCTGACTACCCCGCTGCATATCTACGGAGGAAAGAAACAAGTGATTGCATACGCGACAAGGAGACATATGATATAATATCTACGCTCTTGAACAGAAAACGACTGCAAAGACCCGGCAGTCACTGATTCCGAACGCAAATTCCTAAATACGTACGTAAACTTTTGAAAGGTGAACTCTTCACATCGCGCTCTCTTTGATGCAGTCGACAATTTTTGCGGAATCACTGAAATCGACCTGAGGTACTGAGAAAGTTGAATGAGTGTTTAATGTCTATCTTGCCGGAGCAAAAACCGTGTGCTCTGCTTTAAATGCGTTCATGGATCTGATGGTATCAGAGGCTAAAGAAATTCATGTCTTCCAAACTATAAAACGCCAAAGACCAAGCGTCATCTCTGCCACCACGCGTTGGATAAGCCATAAAAAAGAATAAGAAGTTACTATTTTCAGCTATGGAAACGCTTAAGAAAACTAGGTCAAATACATAACCCTCTTGAGTATCCTATGAGTGGACCAACAATGCGTCCAAAATATGTCAGGACAAACGGGTTTCTATGACTCCTTAACCTAAAACAGTATTTCTGACATCAGAGATTGGTTACTTAGAGATTTATCTTGAAGAGATCCGTTCTAATACCCAGGAAATTGGTACCATCATTTCGTCATCACTTATATGATTTGAAGAACCGAAAAGCATTCCGGCTAATTGTGCGCAACCAAACTGAATACCCAAATATAAAAAGGGACAATATATTGAAACTCAGAAACTAATTGCTAAAAGCGCTTAAGAATGCAGGCGATGTCCGCCAGACCAGTCTGCCCCTCAGAGTTACTGTTTATTTTGAACAGCACCTGCGATAAAAAGCAACAGGTTTGTTCATGCGTGTTTGAAATAGAAGTCACTGGAATTTGTGAGGAGCGCAAGTGCCAAATTATCGTATCGTACAATGAGTCAACTGTTTGGATGACTTGCCAAACGTCATCAATCCTACTTTTTCAGCTGAACTACGATCCACTCATCACTCTTTTCCCCCTGTCTGTTCACCAGTGGATTGCTTGAATCATTCAACTAGAGATTTTTCAGTTTGGTTTTTGAGCGAGAAAGCTGAGCATTTCCGGCATTCGGGAGCCTTTATTCTACACAGAATATTTATCCGTTGGTATTCCTTTGATCAAACAGTTAACTTTGTGTGCGATCATTTGACTGAAGCAACACTGACTGAGCAATCAGGAGTCTCCTGCTCTTCAGTGGGATTTGTCCCGTTTGAAAGTGTAACATAAATGTTGAATGCTTCTTGCATAGGAGGCAGTATATGGAGTGGATTTTTGTGGGAGGTTGAGAAAATGTTCTACATTAGGTTGATAATGCCTAATACTGCAGGCGAGGTCACTACTAGTAAAGCAACCTAGAAATTTGGGGAGTCAGTCATTACGTGACCACGTGATGTAAACTTTGTGGATATAGGATGAATCACACTATATTCTAAATGAGAGTTAAACACATTGCCATTCAACCGTCCATGACCTAGCGGTTTGGCGTTCAGCTATTAACTGGGTCCCTGGGACAGGTCACTGTGGTGGTTCTTGGGATGCACACTGCTCATATCTCCCAATGAAAAAACATGTAAAGTGTTTCCTGATTTTTCTGAATAGATTAGCTTCACGTACAAGAAAAAACTTCTACCAATGTGTAACTGAACTCAACAGTTTACCATTCTCGGACATTATTTTGTTTTTCTAGCTTCCACCGGAAGGAACATCTCGATCAGTAACGATAAGCCTACAAGGGACAAAAGTTTTAATTAAAGGTGAATGTCTGCGTGAGGTGCTATTTTGGTTGCGTTCTTAGTACTGCTACATCGTGCTGTGTGCAGTTCACGATTTCTGAGGTAGCTCCACATGTATTATGCTAAACTTCTGATAATTTATCATAAATTGAGCTTCATCTCACGAGAACGAACGTGACAGTCCTCGGGAAAGTTTCCACAGTACTATGATTTATCACATATGTTAGTTCGTACGTGCTTCTAATTTTTTTTCGCACTAGAATGACGACTCACAATACCCAGAGAACTAGTTGAGCTGGTATAGTTAAGAGACTGACTGATCCCTCGTTATTCGGTAGTCTGCAGATTGCGCCAACACTAATACAGTTTATGGCAAGCGATATAATATTTTCGTGGACACCGAAGGACTTAGCCGCTTCAAGTTGTCATAATACTTCGAATGTTTTCATCGTTCATAAGTAGGTGCAATATAGTTAATGTTCCTAGAGTTTACAACACCATAGCTAACTTAATTTTGAAACGAATTTGCCGTCCAGAAGGACAAAGCAAGAAGGAACAAAGACGGCTGTTTAGATTTTTCATCAGTATCCATTGTAACAAGGTCTATAGGAAAGCTTGGGCGACTCCAGTATTTGCGATTGGGAAGGATACAAACTTTTGTAGAAAACCAAATAAACGCAGGTGTAAACGGACAAACACAATTGATTTCCTGAAGAATGCAACGCCGTGTCATACTGAGAATTACTGGGTTGCAGGCTAAACGCTAAACCCAGCTTGATCTTTTACTTATAGGTCTTACGTATGCAATCCCGAAAGTCAACTATTTGGCGCATATCAATTTATATGATTCGAATAAACGATCGAAACTTGGGTGTAGTGCAGTGCGGCTGATAACACCCTCTTACGAATATGTACTAGGTTGTTCAAACTTCTGTGTATACTCTATTTTCAGGCCACGATAACGGTCGTCCAGACCTTTTCGAAAAACTATGAACGTGACGACGGCATTTCGGCAACATGTTTATGGTTGGCTACGCCCTAGGACTATAAACAGATGTGAGAAAAAACCTTCATTCGTACCGAATCAAAAAGGCTCGAGAACGGTGCAGTTTCTCGGCTAGTGGATAATAGTTCGACTGTGCAGGTGCAAATACATCCACACATTGAGATTTAAAGGGGTGTTTTAGAACCTGATGCAGTAATTCACTGCGGAGAGTTTATGACATCCCCTGAGGTTGGTCTCTCCGGGGATGTGTTCTCCAGCATCGTTCTGGCGAGCGATGAAAAAACAGCATGGACGATTGTGATTGCTCTTATAAATGGGTTTCGTAAACTACATATCAAATGATATCCTTGATATAGATATGCAGCAGCTAATGCTGAATATCCCAAAGCCTGAACATGTTATTCAATGTCGCCTCAGATAAAAATGCTAGAGACACTAAGCGGTATGACATTCGAACATTTCGCCTAATGAAGTATCTTCATTGAAGTATATATCCCTCGCCAACAAGTGACTTACAACCAAAGACTGATGCCAGAAAGTGCCGAGCGCATTTAAAAAAATTGAAAAAAATCGTCCAGCTGTGCCTAGCTGTCATGCTACCCAGTGGAAGCACGAAGGCTAAGATACTGCTAGGTTGTCCAAGCCCAGACAAGGAAGTCGAGAGGGAGAGGTCGGGTTTGAACCACGGACCTTCCGGTCAGTAAATTCGCACTCTAAGCACTGAGCCATCTTGCCACAATATCTGGCATAATCATCCGGAAATGACTTTATATTTCCCTTTTACTCAACTTCCATACTAGCATCGCTTAGTTTGAACGTCACCTTGTCAGTAGTCCACTGAATGAGCTTTATTTATCACTTCAAGTATTTTTCACTAACCGGAGAGAAAAACCCTCTACCCTGACTTGAAAAACTGCGCACCTGTATTATATATATATATCCTTTTGAACATTATCCTTGAAACATAGCAGAGATATCCGGCTACAGGCTGGCAATAACGGAATGACCAGGCGAGCACATGGTAACGAATCGTTATCAGTGAAGCATCGAAATTAAGTGTGTTCTATGGGGACGAACTTCACAATGTATGTCAAGTTAATCGCGTTGATAGCGACCTGCTCTTATATTGTATGTAAGGACAGATCGTTATAATGCTTTCTGAACGTGTATGCATCTCATTCTTTCCGGATTTTCCCTACTAAGATAAGGCTCTCTGCTCTATGTCCTCCTCTCTCTTTCTTTCCACTCCTTACTAGTTGTTATGAGATTGCAAGGGGTAAGCGATTACCAATGATGTAATATGCTGGACGACAGTTTGCCTCCGCTACTAAGCAGAACCGTCCACAAGAGCAAATGTATGATGGCTGGTGATTTCTGGAGGAACAACTTGATTTGAGAGCTAAAAAAGTAGTATTGAGAAAGAAAGCTCCAAAGGAATGTTTGACTTTGCAATGTATAAATGTAACTCTGAGTGTAACACTGACAATCATCTAGTAGGAACAGTAGGACAGGGTTTTGGTCCAACAACCCATTCAGACCGTTGAGCAGTTCGTGAGATGCCAAAGTACTGATCCCTTTCCAAAGCTATATACATGAGATTGCCATCCATCTCTTGAAATCTGCCGACTTTTGAGTGGATATCTTGGAACGCGTAAGGTTCGTGGCCTTCAAGGATAGAGTCACTCATACCAGAAAAAATCGTAGGCTTCTCTCCTGGGGAGTTTCCCTTCAAGCGACAAAAACCTTTTGATGAATGCTTTTGGGTAAAATCAAGCTTGAAGGAAAACGGTTATTGTATTTGATGGGTTGCCATTCAACGGGTTAGGCTTGGGTCCCATTAAAGTTTTAAATGTTTTGTGTTTTATCTCCAGTGGGTAACATTCAGCAATAAAAAGCCTGTTGACCCTGACATACGTATTTTAGTAGTATGTTTGTGCTCTCATTAATTGTAATCCGACTTTCAGAGAGGACTATGAGATGGGGCATTTCTTGCTTGATCCGCATTTATATTTTCAAGGTATGGATATGCTATAAGAGTGATGGTAGACCACTGGAGTTCAACAAAAAAAAGGACAGGGCTATTGATGAATTGAATTAAAGTATCCTCATACTAAATGCATTTATTTTGTCAAACTGGTTACTTGGATCTTGTGCTGCAATGCGAAACTGTACCACACTCCAAAAACATCCACACTTGTGGACAACCTTTCTGTAACAATAAACATGCATCCATATGGCGCTTCTGAAATCGATGCGGATTAGTAAGCTGCTGGAGATTTTAGATGATTAAAACAATACCGTGAATAATTCGACACTGACAAACTTGCTGACACTTACCCACAGTTCCAATAGTTCTTACAGATGTGGGAGCAAGACTGATTTCAGCTGACCCAAATATTTCGCCTGTCTCTTCACTTTCAACTTGACAGATCAAAGTCCGTTTCGCGCTGAGTTCAGTTGAGGAATATTCCTCTAGTGTGGTCGTGATTTCCTCTCCCGTTTGTTCAGTATAGTCTATGTTGTTGCGCCACCGGTACATAACTGTTTGCCCTTCAGGTATCGGGCCAAGCCATTTACACCCCAACTTCACGTCCAGCGTTTCTTTCGAAGCCCGAGGAAATAGCTTGATAAGCGGGAGTTCTGGAAAATAAGGTGTTAATTACAAACCTTCGGCAAAAAAGAGTATAAGAATCAGTGTTGCGGATCACCAGAGGGCACCTAGATCCTAAACTCGCTGAGGTTAACATAAATGTAAACGTACGTTCTAAAGATTGTCCAACTAAGAGATATCAATGGATGTGTTCCTCTTCTCGTTTATGCAGTGGGAGTTGAAAGATCACAATCATCATCTACGTTGCTCCAACTAAACATGTACAACCCTCAACACGCGAAACATTACCCAAACTTTTCACTAGGATTTATTACACTTTAAATAATGGAATACATAATTCATACAATATGTACAAGCTAAGCCATTTTCTGATGCCTAATTTTTTGTGCTCCAAAGGGAGAAAGCACGAAAGCTGCAGCTATGCATTCCAAATCGCTCACCTAGAAACTCATTATTTGATAGAACTTAAAACCGTATAATTGCCTCACACTCAAACGGGATTCAACCCAGACTTCGAATCAGTCGTTTTTTGATTTGAATACTCCACCGTCTTCTAAGTTTTCGCTAACCAAAAGAGGCTGTGAGGTTGCAAAAGCAGATGCGGCTGAAAGTGGGATAGACAAAATCTACAGCGGTCCCATAGAGAAGAAAGGAAGATAGCCGCGATAAAAACGAACCTAAATGTGCCCGGCATCACAGAAAAGCTGAAAATTTCCGGAGTTCGCTTCTTTATCACCACCCGCATTAACGGACAAAACGGACGTTCTGCACTCACAACAAACTACTCCTTTATTTCCATATTATACTACAACCTCATGAGGACCATTGGCAACGTGCTTACTAAGACAACATAAAGAGCATTAAAGAACCACAATGTTTTTTATAAACACAGTGATTCCTTTTCGGGTAAAACCTCTTCTGAGTGACCAAAATTGCCAAGAAGAAAATTGTTACCTTGACCATGAATAAATCAGGAACACACTGAACATTATAGGGTCATTTACCCGATTGTTGTTTTTAACTGTTTGGCAAATTTATTATTTTTATCAGCGAACTGGTTACAAGCGTTCGGGGATGGCTTCGAAACTGTATCACGTAGGCGGCTAACGTGGCTTACCTGAATGAAAAGGGCTGACAAAATGGAGCAAGTTTAGGACTACGGTTTTTAATCGGAGATTTTATCCGCCTAGAGGACTTTTAGAATTATTTTGAATGCTTGTTTAACCACAAGAATATGGGGCATTTCAAAATTGTTGCTAAGTTTTAAGCTGCAGCATGTTGACAAGCTCCAGCTAGTAATACGTGTAAGCGTAGGGCGCGTCACATAATTGCTGCGGGTCACCAGGCAACCTTGTGTCCGCAGTTTGGGTACCAGCTGTTTAACCTTCAAGGCTACATGCCACCATTTAGGCATGCTGAAGGCCTTACCGCCGAAATTTCCTATTTACCTTTTGGTTTTATTCTTTTTGTTCTGCGCGGCTACAGGGCGTACAGATGGATGTACATGTGGCTCCGCGCAAAGCGTACTTGGCACTGTCTATCGTGGCCGGGCCCAGTCGGCGTAGCTCAATGTAACAAACAAATCAGCGCATTTCATGGTGCCAGAAGATGAGTTATTTTGTTACCTGGACGTTTTCAAACTCCAGTCGTACTGGACAAATCAATCCAGTTAATTATTTTCTCGAATTAATAGTTTAAATAACTTATAGTGCAAATTGCCTTAGCTTTGGGTTGCCACTTTGGATCGGATAGCGCTTCTAAGGAATTAGCCAGAATTGAGTAAATTCGCATCCTGAAAGCATGGTTAGCGCTTCATTGTCTGAGTAAATAGTTGGATTAATTAAGTCAGCCTGTCACAAAGCACTTATATTCAGAATAAGCACACGTGCATGCTGCACTGGAGACCCGATTTCATGCACGGAGCTCTTCCGCAGTGTAAATGAAAATACCGCCAACATATTCGTCTTGATGAAATGTGCTTTCACAATTCATTTGACTTATCAACAAATTTCTTCAGGAAAACTCAACGACCCGAAATACTGCACATTTCCTGTAGTTCCGCTCAAGCTGTTGACAGTAAGGGTCGAAATTCAGTCGAGTAAAGCCGTTAGTACGACGAAGAGACAGAACAATGTTGCCTCTACAAGGACGTTTAAGTTGCAAGTGACCTACGATTGCTGAGATAAAATGGCTCAAGTGAGGTCTCTTTGTACAACATTTTTGCCTAGGGAAAAATTTAGCAGTGCAAAAGGCGAATAGTAAACACATTCTGGAAATCGATCGAATTTCTGAAAAAAATTATTCAGCAACCGTGTTCACAATGTCCGGTGTAGTGTCGCATACACTGCCGCTCCACACCTGGCGACCACCAAATGAACGATTGTACATCATTTTTTATCAAACCTATTCAGATTCTGTTTTGTCACATCCTACCGCATCTTGTCCGGAAACCGGGATGCCGAACAAATGTGCAGTAAGATAACATTTGGTAGACTATATTGCCTCGAAGACGTCTGATTCCTCCGTTAGGAACGACCGGTAGCTGGCCCACAGATAGCTTTTGTACTTAGAAAATACATGTTTACCATACTTCCGTAAATGCGGTCCACCTACATAATTTTTTAAACAATTTCGGATCTTTTCCCTGTTAGACAGATTTTATGAGACGTATAGATAATATTTTCACTACGGTTCGACAATAAACCTAAGTTTACAACAGAAATCTAAAGATGACTCGGTGTGAGTTTCGGATGTCCCGTGAGGGGCTTATCTATGGCACAAATTCCGGCACACTGCACAGCATTCAGGGTATCTTGACTTTACATCCAGTCATCTTAAGATTCCATGGTATGGCATCTAAGAATTTTGTCAAATCTTCTCGTAAAAATACTTGAACTCTGAAGCACAGAAAGTATACAGGAATATATTTGAAAGCAAGTGGTCATTTTTCTTTGGTTTTATGTCTAATCAAAGTCAATCCTACTGCCTTTTACAATTTGGCAGGAAATTTTGGTGAAATGGTTTTACGCCAACAAGTCATGCCTTGAGGACCACTCCAAATTACTTTGGGTATCATAAAGAGATGGGAGTAATTTGCTTGCGAGTGGTTACAAAAGTGGAAAGGTTTTTGGATTCCCCTGTGCGAGGGACTTTTTTTAGACGGACTGTGCACTCTTTCATGAATGATGGAGAACGCGAACATGGGCCCCGAAATAAATCGATTTCTCTTGAAGGGTGGTAATATTCGAGGGTGGTTGCATCCGTAAACTAGTGCGTCGTCCATAGGTGAACAGACCCACTCCAATCCGAACAGTGATTCTAATCACATCAGTTCATTTGAAACGAAAAACCTAATGTCGAAAAAAATCGATAAGTGTGAACGTCTATGTCTCACGCACTCGTAGTTTCAGAGCTACGCCGGGAACCATCCACTCAGCTGTATCCACGATGTTTCTCTTTAGAGGGAATTGTTATGTAGACCCAAAAATAAATGTATCGTGTTGTGGATTTATTGAAACCCAGGTTGTTGCAAAAATGTCTGAATGGCCCTGCAAACCTCTTTTCTGTATGATTTTTTCTAGATATTTCTAATCAGAGAGCTTCATTAGTGCGAGATACTCCTCACCACCGGATACTTGACTTATTAGGCAATGGATGTTTCTGCTTAGTGACTGTACGCGTTATATCCTTCGGAGCTTCTGATACTCGTTGCAATTCCTTATATCTGTTCCTACCCTCGTAACCCCCTGCGGTTTGATTGTCTTACTGTGTTGGCGTGTTTTGGAATCGTGTTGTGGATTTATTGAAACCCAGGTTGTTGCAAAAATGTCTGAATGGCCCTGCAAACCTCTTTTCTGTATGATTTTTTCTAGATATTTCTAATCAGAGAGCTTCATTAGTGCGAGATACTCCTCACCACCGGATACTTGACTTATTAGGCAATGGATGTTTCTGCTTAGTGACTGTACGCGTTATATCCTTCGGAGCTTCTGATACTCGTTGCAATTCCTTATATCTGTTCCTACCCTCGTAACCCCCTGCGGTTTGATTGTCTTACTGTGTTGGCAGTGTTTTGGAATGTAGGTAGCTCGGGTGCGCTGCTTACTCTGTTTCTGTCGGGCCCCTTCGGCAGTCAGTATGAGTATGTGAGAACGTGGCTAAGAGTTTTTGTTTTGTTGTTTGGCGGACCGGTTTCATTATTCGCTGGTAACTTATGCCCTGCGTCATGCCATTTTTCTTTGGGTAATTTCTAAATAGTGCTTTAGGGTAAACTCAGTAAACTCAAGGCATCACGGGTGCTCTACGATTCTTACCATGTAGCTATGGTGTTTAATCCTTAAAACTTTATGTATAACATAATCAACTTTTCCTAATCACGTTTATAACATGATTTACAATTATCCTACTATTTCTAGAAGTCGTCTGCTTATATTCTGTTCAGCCCAGATGGATTAGCAAGGACGTGAGGTGGGCACCGAGTAATTTGCTCACTAGTTACCCATAACTTGCCCGCCTAATGTGCGAATTGCCTTAAACATCAGCAGCCAAATACGTTACTTACGAACGGCGTTTTGTCTCGGGCGCCGTACTCTGGTTTTGGTCGAGTCGGACAGACGTTTCTCTCGTTCGAATAAATTGTAATGGCACCACATGTCCACATTTTCCTTTGGTTCCGACATCCGTTTGATCACGATTGCGGACTGAAAGAAGTTGAGGAGTACGGTTCCGAGAGGCTGTTCCCATGTGACCGGCCTAAGTTCATTTGGCACATCAGCGCAATAATAGCGCCTGAATCCGGAGAAAGTGGTGGATACCAACGGACGTTTGAAGACTAGTTAAGGGAGCAAATCAGGGTGTGAAAGAGACTAATATAAGAGCGCCGATCAACCGGCGGTAAAAGCATAACATCGTTAAGTGAAGAAACCGAATAGTCTAACTGTAACAAACTAGTCAGAACATACGTTTGATAGCAATTTTAGGCAAATTTATACCTCCATCCGAATTACCGAGAAGGGATGAATTGATTTTCAATGTTGTTTGGTTGGCAACACTTTGTGGGAAACTTTTCAGGACTGCACTAATACTTCTCCCCATTTTCGTCAAAATCCCAAACGACTTCACTAGCTTAGACATGAGAATTTGTTCAATAACCAAACGAACAAAATGGTTTGTTTTATTTGCTCAATGTTCCATATACTGCCGTGACCTATGAAAGGAAATCAAGGAAATCCTTCACCTACATGTTCTGAGCATGATCTCCTCGCTCCGTTCCAAGGTCGTTGCATTAAATTTTTTCAACAAGCACATGTTAATGGGTGAACATTGGTTCCGTCCTTTTCCGTTATGTTTTTATCCATTCTATCGTTATGTTAGGTAAATAAAATCCAACTTTTCGAGGCCACCAGTGACCATATGTTGGTAATTTGGGGAGTTAGCTGACAGTCAACTTGGAAATCCCCAAGCATATTCACCTAAACTCAGAATAATCACCATTGCATAAATATTGGGGGATTCCTCTTGTTAGGTTAAACCAACCTGTACTTGTGATCCAAAAATCAAATGATAGTTTTTTAATCCTGGCTAGGTACCATTAATCGTACGTAGCCCAGTAATCCCAAAAGAGAGTTGAACCGGAAGCATCTTGAATATTTGTCATTCGTCCACGAATGACTGATCAGCAGTGTGATCACCTTGAACTGAAATGGGCTACAAAATCACCTTACTCCTTAACCGCTCAGCCCACATGACATTATCTTCGACTGTCTGACATCGCATCTGATTAAAGTTCAGATGATTTGTGGGGTGCTTGCCCTCCATGGAAAATTCTTTTTGTTGATAGGTGGGAGACATTGAGAGCTCCATTTCTGTATTCTGTCAGTCAGTCAGTGAATGTGACGGCACAAATAATTGGACACTAGACTTACCTATAGTGTGACCTTCAGCCTTGACATGAAGCAGCTTCACCGGTTTCGATAGCACATTTTCAGTGTTCTGCCCAGCAGGAGCACAGTAGTATGCTCCGAGGTCATCCTCCTCGAGTCTATCAATCCGAAGTGTTGGTCCGTTCGCACCAACAATCCGATACCCGGGTAGTCTGTACCAAACGAATGAACTGTGTGATACACTGCTCAACGGACAACTGAGTTCAAGTGGCTGACCGAAATCCCCATAAACTTGACTGATCTGACTCGGTTCATAGATGAAATTCCTGAAACCTGCTAAGAGATTGAAAGAGCTTTTTAGATTTCATGAAGAAATGGGAAGTTGGATTGTATGCAAGTGCTTGACCCAAGTTACGAAGCAAACATACGACTTCGGCTGCTTTAAAGAAAAAGATTGAGTTTGTTTTCAGGAGGAAACCAAAGTTTATTCTCGTTGCGCATCAACGGAGAAATAATCCAACGTTGTTTCATTTGAGAATGCCAACATTGGTGGCACCCTTTCGGTGCCTAGCTGCCATGTCACCAGAATGAGACGTAAGGGCTGGAATACTGCTATGTTGCCCAAGCCCAGACAGGGGAATTCGAGGGGAATAGGTTGGGTTCAAACCACGGACCTTCTGGTCGGTGGATTCGTGCTCTAACCACTTAAGCCATTCCGCTCTTTAAGGTAGGTAAATGAAAAATGTTCCGTATTTGAATGTGTTCTTCGTAAGCCAAAGTGCATACTGACCATATTGTGCTTGGCTTAATTTGATGGTTTTGCCTGTTCAACCATGACAATTCAGTTGTGTCCAGAATGTACTGACCGCTTTCCAACAGCTGGTTCCGACACCAGTTTTGGGGACTGAAAAACTGGAAGACCGGCTAGGCTAATGTAGACCGTTGATCCTTCATTTACTCGCCAAAACCATTGGTTAATTTGTTCCACCAAACTATCCACTATGAATCCAATGGTTCAAAGTTAACAAAAGAAATTTCAGGAGTTGCAGAAAAGTATGTGGATAAAAATGTTCATATATTCGGCTTCATACTCCTAGGGTATTTACTGATTAAAACTGACGTAGATAAGGATGGTCATTACCACGTATTTTTAGCCAGGTACTACTTTCCATACCACTATCGCAGGATTCTTTGGTGCTTTACAAAGGGTGGGGCAGGTGAAGTTGGTCTACAGTAGCCAGAATATGACTACGCGACGGTGTCTGTTCAGAACACTTGTGTCAGGACTACCTCGGATTTAGACTGTTGTTCAGTTTCTCTAAGATTAGATAGTTTTAGTTGCTTCAGAAGATGGACCGAACATTTTTCGGCGAAGCAGTGTTTACTTGGATAGTGCTTCCAAACGGTTAGTACGAAACGAAAATTAGTAAAGATAGTGTTGATCGGATTCTGCATCCAGCCAGTGGTAGATTTTCTCGGTTGAGTTTGTCCAGGCCAATGCATAAGTGCACGCCATCAAATGTGAACAGTGATGTCCCTTCAGGAACTAGAGAACCACGAATAGCATCTGCTGTCAGCCTTGGCCGGAACCTAGTTTATTACGATTTCGAACCAACCGTGCCAATGAATATAACGTCACCACAGTCATCCTGATTCTTGTTTCGAGTAATCCGCATGTAGAAACAAGTGCCAACTTCTACGCAACATGACGTGTGTCAGTTTGCCCGATCTGACATCTGCTGTTTGACTCGTGTTGTTAACTACTCGGTAAACATCAGACGTGAACATTCTTGTTGACTACAGATAGTAAGATCTGCTTGTGCCAATTACGAGGTGAAAATTTGCTTCACATAAATACACTGTAAGAACGTTTTAATCTTTGTTAGGCATTTTCTCGGCCAAATCCATTGTATGTATAATCGAATAGTAAACACCCGCAACGAAATTACATCAAGAAAGACGCAGCGCGAAAACGGGGTGACCGGAATCGGTCAGTGCTGAAAAGAATTAAATCAAACAAATACTTGAGTTGAATAGTTTCTCACACTGCTTGACAAACTTATATAGATTATTTTGGGGATTTCGCTCCGCATAATTTGCAGTTTTGTTTTTAAGATCAATTAATTCCTTGCTCGTCCTTCGCTCCCTCACCTTTTTTCAACCACACTCGGTATGCCATCTGGAGTGCTGTCAGCTTAACAACGGGTGTTCCATAAGCTGGGCAAGTATTTTTTCCGCCACAAAACTGAAATCAGTTGGAAAAACGTAGATTTGAGCCATCGAAGCAAAAGACATTCTGATGGTGTTCATATACATAATACATTGATGTATATGAATTCTGTTGCAAGCTCCAAATTTCTGCGGTGCTGTGAGATAACAAAAACAGGTAGAACTGTCAAGTATTTATAGATTTGCTTCTTCCTAATATGAGGTAAGCTTATTCGGGTACATTTTTCTCCAAAACCCAAATTGTTGTTGACTTTAGTTGCCCGCATTTAACTCACGTGCTTTCGAATCCGTGGCGTTATTGTCTAACACACGATATAACTCACGAACGATATTAAAGCATTGCAAGGAATCTTGATTGCTGGTGACACAGTTCTCTTATCCATAGACTGCTGTCTATGACACCAACCAGAAAGCATAGGGAATCCACCAGGAAACACTAACCCACCGCTACGCACCACTACCCTTCCTAACAACGCACAGCTGACGTCAGTTCGACTAGTGATGAAACGTTTGCAATCAAATTGCCCAGCTCAGCGAAGGAGACAACGACCATCTGCACTACCTGAGCTAGCAACATTTCCACCTATAGAATAGGAAATCCGTACTTTTAGGCATGGTCAGCTCACGAAAGAGAGGAAAATTTCTGGGAGAAAAAAGCCGCAATGCTACTGAAATCACCTCGACAGCTCATAACCGATGTTACTCTTCTTGGGGCTCAGCAGGTAGGCACTGTCCCTAAGTTTATGTCAACCATCATTAATGAAAGATCCAGAAAAAATCAGCTGAATCTCCCGTCTAAACGAAATGAGTATACAAATGAGAGTATTTAGAGAGGAAATTTTGATCCCAGTTCAAAGTGCATATTTCCGATATCGTAATGAACAATGAAAAGCTTGTATCAATTCCATTTCACAAAGACGGAGTTGACGCAAATCCTTGTTGGAGTACAGTGAAGTCATTTTTGTAGACATGGATGCTGTCACGTAGACGGCGATGATGCCCGCATTCGAAATTCAGGTGAAGTGCACAAATAAGTGCAGATATCTTCATGTAGGAAGATGAATCGTACTTGGTTTGTAAGATTTATTTTCTACCGGTAGCGTTTATTCCTAAAAGACCATTTTGATAACGCTGTAATTCCCCGAAAAACCCATTTCCGTCAGAGACCATACATCCGCGATCAACAGTTTACGAAACTTCCTCAAAAGCTTCCTTTCCCAGGGGTTCACATTGTAAAGATGATGGCCAGTTGACATGTATGTAAATAGTGGATGAGTACGGTGAACGAAGTCTGTAAACATATTTATGACGTCTGGGTTAAAGCTTTTTTGGTTATTCTTAGTAAACAGGCATACCTCTGATCTCAAGACATCAAAAACAGTACGGTGCACCGTATCACGATAATTCGGACCAATGCGGTCCTACAAGGAATTGGTACAAGGCAGTGCTGAAGCCTACCATGGCGTATATGCCAGTATTCAAGAACAAACTCCAAGTTAATCTCCAAGAGTTAATTGTGAATCCGCCCGCATGTCAGTCACAGGTAATAAAACTTTTTAGATTAATGAAACTAAAGCATTTCTATGTAATAGCTTGAAGGTTCTATCCAGGTTAGTCACTTTTCAGTGCTTCCGTCCTCGAAGGCGGAATCTACCCAATGATTGGTGTTCGTTAGCTAGGTATCAAAACTGCTGCAGTCAGGACAACCTCGGCACACAAGTGGACTACTAAGCTCTCAAATTTATCCAAAATTTGTTTTGACAACGATTCGCCTAATGTTTAACTTGTGATCATTCACTTGGTTTATGTTCACACAAACAGTTGATGCTTGTTGGCTGTGACTTGCAGTGATAAGATCGGTGAAAGTGGGTAGTACAGTCTACAATGCGATCAATATTGAGATGACAAGGTAATTTGTTGAACAAAATTGATACGATTGGTGCTTGGTCAACCTAAACATTCTACACGCTAGTATGCTACTCGATACAAAACCGCTGATCGGCACGCTATTGGCTGCGTAAACAAGATGATAAATTTCGCTAGCTTTTAATAAAAAGGACAATTAAGTAGTCTGTGGGAAATTGGATTACTTCTGGATAATCTTTTGCAAATATGAGGAGACGAATAGTTCTGGCACATCAGTATTCTGAGGTTACGATTCCAAGTTGTATTTTTTGAGACAAGAATAACTTGAACAACCTGACTCCCAAGAAATCCGTTTATCAATGTGTATAATGGGTTGTGTAACTTTTTTGGACGCAGCCACTCATCACGCGCTTCTGTTCAACATGAGAACTTGATTGAGAACTTCCTAAGCCGACAGACAGGAGACTTTAGACTTGGAAAAATTCCTGGGCCATATTTTTTATCCAACCTCATCTAGTGCATGTTAACAGGATTTGGGGCATTCATAACCCTACAATATTGATTGACATCATCCATGGATAACGGGAGATCTACAGCAGCATGAAAGAACGGACGAGCAGTGAGCGAAAAGGACCAGTTGTGGGTTGTAAACTGCAGTGTGATCGAAATAAGCAGGTCAGAATTTTTCGGACCAAACTACCATATCAGACAGTAGGTAAATAACATGTCTCATTGAAAGTCACACCCGTGCTATCCTTTTTTTGTCACTTTTTTGCGCGATCTGACATTCAGGTGACCAAATTTCATGGAGCTAGGCATTTCAGTAAGCTAATATAATTACAGCAAACCAAATGGTTTCACTACGAACTGACCTGCTGTGTTTCCTAAGCAAAAGTCCGTCCTTGACACAACCTGTGGAATTCCACTTATGTTCCGTTGCACTTCACAATATGTGGTTGAGTTTTCTGACCACGGTTGCAGTTTTAGCTGGGTCAATTCTGCTTTCGAGTTAACGGTGATAAGGACAGTTCGAAGCAGTCTTGGTGATTGTTCCCATTGGTTTTGTTGGTAGTATGAAACTGAATCACCCACCTCCACGTAGTTTGTTGGACAGGTGAGATGTACTGACTGAGCATTCACTTCTGGGTATGAGCAGTACTCGTATCTTCTAGGTAGGGAACAATGCCCGACAGCGATTACTGTAGTGCACAAGACCCATGCAGCTACTAAGACAGTTTTGGATTGTTCCAGTACTGCGTGCGAGCGTGGCATACTAGTGGAACACAATGACATGTTACTGTGTACACTGCGCCATGCGGTATGCTTTCCGATTGAGGTCACTTACCCGGCCGGTTATGCCGGTCTATTTATACGGCAACTTCACGTAACAACCTCGTCGTTGTTCACTGAATAGCGCCCAACTGCTATTGGTTTTTGTTCGATGGGGCCGGATCACTTCAGCTGTGCATTCGGCCGAGTGGGTAGTTGTGTATGTTCGTGCGTGTATGTGTTGGTTGGTTACGCCGAACGGGTTTCAAACATCCCGCATAAACAGCACAGCGCGTGACTATGTTTGCCTTGCAAAGTCGACTAACAATATTCAACCGAAGGCGAGGTTCGAAGACCGACAAATGTACTGTCGTTTTTACTGGGACGAGAAACATTCACTAGATCCGGAATTGGTTATTACCATCAAATGTGTGCTGGCAGTTGAAATGGAAGCTGCAGCTGTTCTAAACACATCAGTCAATGGGAAACTTGTTGACGCAACTTGCTGGCCTGGGAAATTTGATGTCTGGGCGTGGCAGTATGACATTTTTCTATTTCAGGGCCTTTATCTACAACAAAAAATATGAATTGTTTGGTAACGGACGTCAGGATATCCCCCAACTCCCCCGATTCAATACGTCACTGTAAAGTAGGGACTAGCAGCAGCAACGCCGTTAGATATTGTGCAATGATCTGGAGATCCCTGGCTTGCTTCATTCGTTCCAACTTGTAACACTTATCCATTCGCTCATTTATTACGACCTTGAATGATTAGTATAGTTTGAAAGTAGCTATATCGCTCACAATGTTGCTGGTCACCAACAGCATCGAACCACTGAATTGCAATTCGCAATCAAGTAAAAATCTTGCGAGATCTTATAGATTGTGCAAAATCCAGAATCCAATGTTTCTGTGAATATCCACTGTGCGTTTGCTTCGTTGTGCTGATAATTCTCTTTGAACTATTGTGCGATAATGATCGACGAAGTTTGGCTGCGCGCTACTAACCAAAACCACCTTGTAAGAAAGCCATTTGATTCCATTACAGACCATCGTTGGAGAAAGGCTTGATGTGACAACGTGGAATAAGTAAGAGTCAATTTGAATAGTGTGAGATCTCTGGTACCTTACTTGCTGGATCCACGTGATATTCTGCGCAGCAGGGATGGAAACACTACCGGATGCCAGCACCATACTATCTTTCTTTGGTCGGTAAGTGCTGTCTGTTATCGGGCGCTGAGCTTGCGTTGGGAGAGGTTCAACGCAGCCGATCCAACTGATGGTGCTGTACTCTGACAAGATACCAAGTTGTTTTTATTGCGTTGCCTTTGTAGGGTAAAGAAAGCCGGTTCGTGATTGTTCTCCGAAAAGATTTTGTCTTTTCACTGTAATAACGAGTTCGTTCCTCATGGTATATCAGTTAGGCTTAACTGTGTATTACTGGCGTAGTATTGTCGATGCTAATGCAGTTGGTGGGAAACATGCTACGCGAATTCTTCAGAGATAGGATGGAGAAATTGTGAGATCGGGATAAATCGATGCGCAATCAACCTTATTTTCTTGTAGATGCGCTTGCAACAGTTCAACGTCTATGCAACCCGAACCTTGCTAGTCTTGAAATTTTCACTCGTCTCACTAAGCACGGTAAGATGTATGGTAAATGGGTTGATCAACAGGGAAAACGAGATAGGTTTCCAAAGTGACTCTATATTCAACAAAGTGATCAGCATTAAGGAAACAACTGTCCCGCTTTATTTGTCGTATGGCGTAAGACAAACATCACGGAAACTGAACTAATCCGTTAACTATCCCGGCGATACATATGAGTCTCCTATAAGCGGACGCTATTCGACAAAGCCTTACTCGTCTCATGACTATCTTTCAAATGTTCAAAGGCACCACTATTGGCAACCCAACACATCTTCCACGTAAGTGGAAGATCTTAAACACTCCATGCCCGGAATTCCTATCCTTATCAAGAAGAACCCTGTCGCTCCTGATTCCTTGATCAATGGTTTGCTCCTGTAAAACGTAGGTTATTTTTTTGGTCAGTTTCCGCTGTTTTTGCAAGTTTCGGCTGCCGTGTTAGTTATTGATTATTAGTAACTACTAACTGTAAAAATTCACAAATTCGCAACTAATCTTTCCACGCTCCAAACAGCGCGCAGTGAACTTAATTTGCGTCATGGCATTAGTTGGTTTATCACAATTGGTTTAGTTTGGTTTCGACAGTCGGACGTGGGCGCTTGAAAGCATTCTTACCAGATTTTGCCAATTAACCCCCCCACACTGCGCACAAGCTCGACAGAAGGTTGGGGAAATGCACACGGACAGTCAGATATGGTGCGCACACGACCGGATTATCTGTGCGGTCTGCGGATGATTTGGCCTTCGTGACGAGAGTTCGCGTCAACTTGATCCACCTCGGATGAGTACCATTGCATGCAGACTTATCACTGCGCACAATTTTATAACAGTAACTTGCCAAATGGATGGATCGCTTACTTGTAAACCATCCTTCGACACATACACACAGGATATTCTCCACTCAAAAGCCCCAGTTCATTCATGTCCTCGTGGCAGAGTGCGAATTCTGTTCTCGCCTTGCATTTCGCTGTTTGTACTCTATTACCGGTCGAAACATTCAGTGGATGAAGTGGGGATGTACAGTGCCAGGGATACCCGAGACTGGTTTATTTCTATCTCAGAGTGGTTCATCTGACTGTACCCCCTACTGATTCAATATAACAAAGCAGTGCATATTAGTTCGTAAGATATCCGTTCGGTGGCGCGGCTCTTGTATCTCGCGTGGTGGATGATGATGCACATGATTAACAAAATACGGAACATAGCTGGTCTCGAAACGACTCATGATTGCACTTTGAGTACGGCGAATTTTGAACTGATTATCTAGTTACTTATCGACAAGGAATAAGTAGTGACTTTAGACAGTTATGAACCTCCTCCACACGACACGTTAAAAAACGCACTTGTTTTTTTAAACTCAAGTTTGATGATTTGATGGGAATGCGGACACCATAGTTTCAAACTCACCTCACCATTAACAGACAAATCGACAGTGTATAGGCGGATGACGACCTCATTCACTGACCAAAACGTAAACAATCATGAATCTTTTGCAAGGAAAAGTAGGTGTTACAGGATGCACTCCAGGTGACATGCAAGACTCGGTCAGAGATATTTCATCTGTCACACTGTAGACGGTCCGTTTATTGTCTTTGGCTCACTATTTCACGTGAAACACGTGTTCACTCCCTTGTATTTTGAATAGGAGATATGAGCATATGTGCAGCTGTGTAGTCCACGAACATCTCCTGGACATCTATATTCTCAAGACTCATCTGATAGTTGCTCGCGCAGTCATTGTTTGAGTGTATTTGGTATTTAGTATTTAGTGCATTTGGTCATTCCAACGCTAACCCGTGATCGATTGGCGCCTACACTAGTCCCAAGCAACAGTTTGACGGTGGACTTTTGAATGAATTCGGCTGACAAAAGACTCGCGACTTGTGCAACTGATAACGCGATTATTCCCGATCATTGCATGTCTCTAAATAGGATATAATCCTGGGAAACTCTACAGAGCGAAGTTCCTTCCAACTTAGCCGTCTGGTTTTACAAAACAGTTATAGAGACCCTAGTACACGAGTAGAATCAGTGGAAACTCAAACACGGGGATGCAGTTGCAATTTAGCTTTGAAATGTAGTATTAAAGTGTGTAAACTACGGTCATCCCGGGAATCGAGCGGAGAAGTATGTTGATAAGTGGTTGATTGGATTAGAGCAAGCATTGAAGTGAGAATAGACCAACCAAACGAGCTTTCTGATGGTATTCTTCACTGCAATCGCCTGTCACACGTGTTCAGCCTACCGTCAATCAGACTTCCTACCCTTTTCACGGACAGATAAATTGACGGAACGTCACGTAAGATATCGAAGTGAATTCGAAAAGGGTGTGTAAATTCACTCGTATTACGTGACATAATGGCTAGTTGCATGCTAGAACAGTAGGAAATAACTGCTAAAAAAGGCAGGAAAACTCTAGATAGGGCCGTGGACGACTGGTTTCACTGTTTTGCACGTATCTACTCAGGAGAGATTTGAGGCGTACTCTGGATTCGGTAGATTCAAAATGTAAGCTTAAACAAATACGGGTAAAAATGGCTTGATTCTATTTTACCGACTTCATCGGCCACCCGCGTTTTCAGCATCGTTCGACCCTCGTTTTGTCAGGTCAAAGAGTTGTCTAAAACGTCCTAGCTAAATTAGCTGATATGTTGCAAGCCACACGCAATTATTCAGAAGGCGGAGCATGATCACGATCACAAGTCGCGAGCAATTCATACATGGATGATATTGCTCCCATTAGCGAATGATTGTAGGTACTTTGGAAAGAAGCTTTGAGCATGACCACAGTGAGCTTGCTTCTTCCGGCGGTGTGATTCTGAATCGCCAAAGTCTCATAAAGCGCTACATAACTGCGTGCGCCTGGAAACGGTTTGAAACGCTTGTAACTCAGAAGTGAACATTTATCCGGCTTCACAAAACCGACAGTTAGTTTCGAATGGTCCGGCAATGTGCGGTAACAACGCAAGGAAAATCAAGCACAATTTTTCTTTAACTGAGTTGGGTTAACAGAACTCAGGTGAGCGACCAACACAGTCGACGGACCAGAATTTTGCTGGTGGTTCCCACAACGCACTGGACGAGACAGTCACATTTTTTGGACCCAGCTGCCCTAGTTTTGACCAGTAAACAACCAATTTGGCTGGAAGTTGGGACAGCTATACCATACTGGACGGCTACCAGTGCCCGGTGACAGACGTAAAACACGGTTTTCTACTAACATGTTATCAGAATTAGAGTTACGGACGAAGAATAAGGTTAGGCTAAAATGTCTATGTGCAATCCGGGATTTGTCTTAAACACCATTTGGACTTCAGACCAGTTTGTAGAACCGTTGGAGAGAGCTATTAGTGTGGGTCCGTTCTCACGCCTCATTTAATAAGCACCAGCCGGAATTTGGGGAGTCAGGAAGTTCTACCATCGCCAAGGGGGTTGCCATGTATATCAATTAGAAACAGCAATTGTGAGAAATCAGCGGCCACCCGAAGATCTGTGTCTTACGTTCCATAATCTCTGAGTAAGCTAGTGAGCTGGTTGTGCATTAAATTTTTCCATATGCCGTTTTTCTCTCAACAAGTGGATAACAACTGAGTTAAAATCTGGTTTAAATTGATTGTGAGCGTTTTGAGACAGCGTCGAAACCACGCGACAACAGATGAATGCTCAGTTAACACAGAACGGGAAGTGAGTTACATTGCTGCGACGCAAACCGTCAGATTTTATAGTCAACATTAGCACTAGTGACCAATCAGAGTGGCTAACGAACGAAACATAACGCGAACCAGAGGACCATAGCGTCCTTCGTGAACAAAAAAGTTATTCGGAAACGCCTAATGTCACATGTCTTAACGGGTGCAACTGCCGCACGGTAGCACCTACTTGGCATTTCGTCCAGACATCCATTATACCACACATGGACATGCCACGACAACCACCTAAACCTTACCCCACTCCTCTCGTAACCGGGCTATATCCGTTAGCTAGTGAAAATAATTGTTGACCTTGAGAGAGCCCGACCCATTTGGATCGATACTTTGATTTGAGTTCTTTAACTTGGCTCCTGAAGAACAATACCGGAGATTATCGAAACGCAGGTGATGAAATTCTCCTTGCGCGTTATTCCAGCGAATGATCACCGTAGACTAGTCGTTTGATTTCAAGAAAATAATGGGCCAGCTGACGCAAATTTTACAACCATTGTTCCCAAACCTTGAACCACATACGCCTCCGCTAACCTAAATATTTTTGGACTTCGTGGTTAGCCACTGTGATGACTGATAGGCTGCGTAGAGCTGGGAATCCCCATTGAAGTGAGATGCTGCGTTTAGGTTGGTTTTAATTCATGCTACTTTAACATCCATAGAAGATTGCGAACTTCCACACTGCTAGTGTATTTGATGCGTACTATATACGAGCGGTCATATGAAGAGTCGGTCAAAATAGCTTCTTTCAAATATGCTATCTTAGAGCCCTGGGCGATTCCACTTACAAAATATGCAACGCTGTTGGTCAGTGAAACTTACTTCAATACGCCGTGCGGTGGACCCTCGCATGATGCATACTAATGAAGATTTCTAGCAAAGAGAAGGCTATGCTTCCTGTGGACCAATGCAGCATTTATTATCACGCATTCTGCATCAGAAACGCTATGGCTTTGCTCAACACCTGTGACGGCTACACTGTTGAACATTGATTTCCTAAAACTATAATCTGTTCTATTTTTGTTCCATCCCCAAGACTGGTTCAGAAGACGGAATCCTGCCGTTAGCCACAGGGCGCCGTAGTTTAGGTTATTGAACATCTTCTGGACAGATATTTAAAAAAGGACTGTTGTTCCAGCTACGTGCGTCAAAATTTGTTTTGTGTTCCATGTTTCAAACAAACGCTGCGCAACCCGGGCCGATAGTTCTTGACTTCCAGAAAAATAAAAGTCAGTTCTTCGTACCCATTTTCCCTAGTACCAATCCTTTTGAAAGGGTGGTTGTCCTAGTTTTAATTGTCATTCGAGTTGTTTACAGTGCCTACGTGCGAGGGACAGATATCACATAAACAGAACCGGGGCCTTGCGACTGAACTAGGCGAAACATATATACAGCTACTCTGTTCTTCCTTCACTCAACATCATGGCTTTCACTGTTTAGGGTAGGTATTTCTGTACAATATGGACTGCCTTTCAGAGTACACTTATCCACGTTTGTAATATAGATACATGAACATTCCCCCAATTGTAAACACCATTTTTTCAATGATGCCACTTTTGATCGCCATTTGTGTAACACGGTGTCACCTTGTCAGCTCATGTTTAATATTATATTTCATCTTTTGTCAGGACGGCCTTCAGTTTTCATTGGTCCTCCGTTTCAAATGAACCCAAGTAAGCCTTCAGAATAGCACACTAACATCTGTCATATGAGTATATTTGTATTAGAATAATTTAGCAAAATAAACTTCCGCAGATATCCGTCTACTTTTTCGTAATTTCTACGTGAATGAAACGATAAGTTCCCATTAGGCTATCCAGTCTGAAAAAATAGAACCAATGAGTTTTCGGAAAAGCTTGGTAACAATCGGTAGATTTATTGCTCGGGCAACGTTCCGTTTTCGACACAACAGCTTCGTCAGGCCAAGTGACTAATTTACTAGGTTGGTTGAGATTTAAGACGGAAGAAGAACCAAGCAAATATGTCAAGCTTAGTCTGTGTTGGGTGTCAGCCAAGGAATTTTGCGTGTTACGGTGGGTCACCAAGTGCTAAGTTGATGGGGAGACCTAAATGGATTTGGGTCCAGCTTTGGGTCTTGTGCTTCTGGTTCACGTGATGATCCCTCGCTTGCACTTTTCGTCCGACTGTGGATGAAGTTCTGTAAGGATAGTTGTGTAAGGAAGAGGGATACTGTGAACTTTGTTCGGGTTGGGATATCCACACCATGTTTTTGCTAGTGATTCTACGCGCATTGACAACCAATCAGCCACGTGTCAACTTGGTTTATTGAAGACCGCTCTAAGACACGCTCGATTCCATTCACACTGTGATGCTTTGTAATTTTCACCAACTAGGCTATCAGCCGCAGTCCCCACCTTTAAACGTCCACATTCTCCAATTCTATTCAGGGCCTTAGCTGCAAAACCTTTGCAAATAATTTTCACCAACTAGGCTATCAGCCGCAATGGCCGCACAATGGCCTTAGCTGCAAAACCTTTGCAAGTGGAGTAAACTTTTTGCACCAAAATGCTGTATTTCGTTGCGTATGCGCTCAAGCTAAAAATCACCCTAATCTGCATTCATGTTTTTTCTGCTCACCAAATTGCATTGTCCACTGAAGCAATCATACTCTTAGCAGGAAAAGTCTGGTGGAATATCTTCCTAGCATCGCTGATACCCCGAGATGCCTAGATGGGGCTCAAAAGATTGGGCTAGTACTCTGAACTCAATCGTCTGATACTTTTAGTTCATTAGGGATACGTCGTAGGTTTATAAATTCGATTTCATCTTGCGAATACTGAGCGCCGTTCTATTCAACGTCCTGTGCCTAACGCATACACCACCGTCGCTCATGAGCATTTAAACGACCCATGAAACGAATTGACTGCCTGCCTGAGAGGACAAAGTTACTCGTGTGTGTGTGTGTGTGTGTGTGTGTGTGTGTGAAATGCTCTGTTCAATGTGTCTGGACTTGTATCCATGTAGGACAACAGTTTTCTGTTCAATCCAATTACACGCTGGTTACGACTCAGCATCCTACACATGTTAAAGTAGTGCGGTGTTTAAACTTTGATTTCAGTTTGGTCAGTTTCAACTGATCCAATGAAAAAAGTTGCAAATCACTTACTGTTTTCTACACCACAATGTTAGAACTCACCTAATTTTGAATGAAGTTAATATACCCATCCGAATCGATATTTTTATGTTCAAACTGCATTTTAAGTCAACCTTCTCTGAGTCAGCTGAACACTGCTGTGCTGATGTGGGTCCCACCATTTCATATAAACGCACATCAGACCATCACATCCGACGAATATGCTATTCCGTTTTAATTTATAAAGTGTACCGTTCACACGAACTCTATAGTGTTCCGAACCTGTAGCTGTTTATATATCTCAGTTGAAGCGTCGCTTACGTCCTTTAACAGACAGGATGATTTATTTGTAGTTGTCCGGGTGCGTGTACCTTAGACGAAAGTGTATACGGTGGATTTCGGACGCACCAGTTTTTTTGTTACAAATATTATCATTCAGGTTTCCAGTTCTTTGGTCTATATGCTATCCACACGTAGACTGTACATGTGTGCATATTCATGGTATGTACGCAAGTCAACTTCAGTTTCGATCACTGCTGTAAATTATCCGTCGACAAATCTGGTGCTGACTGTTCAGCAGTGCGTAGGTCTGGATCGGCTTGGGAATATTCCAACTAGATTAGGCAAAAAATACACGGCTTTTGGTGACAGTTCGAACACTGCGTAGGCTGCTTGGTTTTTTGCTGTAAACTTGCCCGTAGGAATAATTGGGCTGGCTGTACTGAGCTTCAAGTCTCTTGTTCTGACTGGGATGTTTAAAATAGTTGAAAGGTTCACACAAGCTTGATGAAATTTTCGTGAAAAAATCACGGATCCGAGATGAGTGCTGGGGTTATCGGTTGGCGGTGGAACTTTGCCATTTTCTAACCGGAATAAAGCTAACGCTCAATGGCAATTATTTCTTCCTGAAATTAAATTAAACCTATTCTGGAGGACGACAAGCACTGCGCGACTATTTTTACTATTGGAAATCCCCAACAATGCACATTTCACAAATTTGTAATGAGATTCGAACCTTCACCCTCGCAGTTGCTATATGAAGACTATACTTCCGTATCATCAGAGGTAAAGTATCATTTTATATATTGATGCTAGAATTCTACTCTATAGAAAGCTTCCGGTCTGATCCCATACTTTGCCTCCTGCGAGACTTCGTATACTGATAATCAAAGAAACAATTGTGCAACAGGTAGTTTGCCCTAAACCGTTCAGGCTGATCTCGTCTCTCCCGTCCATTCTTCGAAACTTGACTTTTGAAAACTTTTCAATGTCGGTTGGCCTCATTTTTTTCACGAATTATGGCTAGTGTAAATTATAGAAAGTAGCTGATATGTCCGTTCGCAATAAGTTCAGAGTTGAGTTTTTAAGCTTAACTGCTTGATGGGCATACGGTCTGAAAACAACGGAGTTTTCTAACCTATTTATTAAGTCTTAAAATGATTGTGAATCAACAAATTAAATGTGGGCGGTATTCTCACTAAGAAGCGGAGTTTCTTGCGTCCTCTGGTCCACAGGTTTTGGACGGCTACGTGAATGAGGACTTCTGGTTGTCCGTAAATAGCACTGACTGATCGCTCGCAAGGTTTGGGGTAAATCCTAAATATTGTGCCTTACTGTAAATGATTTCAAAACTATGGGCTTTCATGGTTACATGTAATTTCACTCAAATTGCCCAAATAGGGGGTGCTACTATCTGATGTCAACAGGGCAAATTCTACCCAGATTAAAGGGGTAGTTTCTTGTTCCAAGCTAAATGTCCACGAGAATTGGTGTCGTTCCTTGTTCTGTAGGTTTTTCACTAGGAATCATGTACAGTTTCCACCCAGTAGGGGGTGATGACTCATCATCGCTCAAGGTTGGTAAAAAAAAACTCAAAGTCACTCTGACACTGCAGAAGTCTATTTTTTCCTATTTGGGTTTTATAGTAACAATGCATCGAAATTTCGCTACCGGTGAACATTCGACTGAATTTAATTTGACCTTTACCCAAATACTGTTGGGTGATCAACCTAGTTCTCAAGCTATATCATGCATATCAAGGTATATCATGATAAAGCTTAAGCAGCACAGAAGCTATGGGGATAATGAACCCAAAAAGTGAAACACTCAGGTTTCTTCTCGATCTGGGAATTTTTATGAGCCTGACAGCTGGATTGCAAAGGTTCCGTCGCCAATCGAGAAGATATCACTGTACGTTCACCTCGTTACCAAGATAAACAAAGCATCAGGTGAGACAAAGTCGAACAGAAGTCGGACGCCTATGCTTAGCTGAAATATTTTACTAGAGGAGAGCATATACCACCAAGAGGTTGGGTACCACCATAGTTCTGTATGGTGTATCTAGTGTTCGCCCATAAAAATCAAAGTGATGCCACTGAGTGTATTTGTCAAAATCTGTCCACTTGGAGCTTAATCAGAACATAAGGTTGACGGAACTCGGATAGAACGCCCAGCCAATGAGCCCCAAGAGAGTCGAAACCGGTCGTGGGCTGTCGAAGAGTTTTCAGCAACCATATGAGTAGTGTATTACGTCTATAGTGTTCTCTAACATTGTTTCTGACAGCTGAATGGTATATTCCTTAATAGTCTAAGTTAATCATGAAAGAATCCAGTTAGGATATCGCGCACATCCTAATGTATGACACATCAGCTCCATACCGACTTTGAATATGCACACAACTCGGCATTATAGTAGCAGCCCACAGTTTACATTCCGCCCATCGTTTGCCCGTGCGGTTATGTTTATCTGTAAGATATTTTTCGACTGTCATACCAAGTTATAAGTGTGTGGCATCACTACTGCTTATTTGGAATTGATTCATTCAAGCGATTTTGTCTGCTTTCTTTTTGACCAAAACGACTGTGGTCTTTTAAAGCTGCAGCATGAAGTTCCGCATAAAGCAAGTTTTATTCACTAAGCACTTTACTACCTTTATTGCGAAGCAAATGTGAGTTAACATAAACCGTATGCATCTACTTGGCGCTTCTGAAGTTAAGAACACGGACTTTCTACGTACATGTTCCTCGCTAGTTGGACCATTTTTCCAAATCACCACGTTCATATGGTTGTATTGGACATTTATCAAAGTCCTCACGTTCATGAGGAAAATCTTCAGTTATTTTATTCTTTTGGTGTTTTCATTATCAAGAATCCACACAAAAAAGCAATAAGATACACAACATTTTATAAGAAAGAGTCATACACAGCAAAACGCGTATTTGCAAGCAAGGGGTGAATATTGGAATATTCTTGATAGTTACTGACAATCAGTGACGAGTATTGCGTATTCCTCGCTGAATTTGGGAGTGGCCTGCACGTCTTGTCAGTTCACATGATCCTAATGTTTATTTATCTAACAACAAAGGATAAAACATGAAGTTCGTCAGGATACATACGCAGGTTATTAGCGCACCGTAACTGGCCTAGATGAAAGTAGTTTTGCCACATGGAAACAAAACTTTGGGCTAACCAACCATTTCAAGTCGGCTTTCCGTTTTTGTAGTGGACATATAGAGAGGTGGAGTTGGTCTATCTCGTAGGAGTCCACTAAAACATTGGTTGACCCCAGATAAAAAAGTTGCCATCGGTAACAAGTAAATATAACCAGCTTGTTTTAATGTAAAGCATAAATACACATGGTATGGAAGTAAAAAACACTTCAGGGATCGTTCACTCTATTCTCAAGATGTGCGCTTGCACTTCTCATTCTAGAATATACCAAACTTTTCCAGCTTTCTTTTGATGAAAAACGGGGCCTTTTTTGGGCATCTGGACGATACAAATACCATTCAAAACACTCATTGGTAGCGCTGACAGACAAAAACTACAGCGTCCTAGTTAGCCTATTTGTTAGAGCAACAAGGGGTCGGTGATTCCTGGTCACACTTAGGTCCGTTCTTTCCGGTGTAACTGAAACTTGAATTGCAACGTTTCCCAAACCCCTTCATTTTCTACCGCCTACTGGAATGATGCGCATTGATGTACCTCCCTTCCTCCGGTCAAACTCTTCCCTTTTCTGCTGCTGTTTACTGCGTCTACCTTTTAGACTCGATACGCATTTGTAATCCCTCATGAACTTTTAGCCCTTGACTTGTCGAACCTGTTTGGTCGATCACCCTTTACGCGCGCTTTTTGACCATTTTTCCTTATCACGTGTTGTGCCCAGGCGTGTGTCGCAAACTAAAATCGATTTGCCATCTTCATTGGGCTTTCTTTGGACTTGCACTACTTCGTGCAACAGTTTAGACATAAACCCCCATAATTTGAGGTTGTACCCCTTTTATTACGCATTTTATACATTTAGTACCGCATCCTTTGATAAATCTCAAGAATTCACAATTTCTGGCTTGTGCTTTTGCGCGTTAGTCAAGTCGGCTCTCCCGAATACATCGAAGTATTCTACAACTTGTATGTTAAGGTCATTCGTTTAAAATTAAACCTAGCATTCATAAGATGAAAAGATACTTTCGCAAAACCAACTGAGGCTTCAGAAAGTAATTTCCGAATGCGTTAGTTTTTTGACATGCTGAAATTGTGACATTCAAGTGTGATATTAATTATAGGTGAAAATGACAGCCACTAATGTGTTTTCTGCTTTCTTTCCACAGGGAATAAACCAATAGTAGTTCACGCGGTAAAAGTACAGCAGCATTTCCCACAATAACAGCCCGGTCTGGATAAAATTAAACGAAGTTCTTGAATTGCATTTTCCTCGCACATGTTGTAAACTTTGTGGCTCACACTTTGAAAATCACGAAAAATTTTGAATAGTGTAAAAACGGTGTAGAATATGAAACCAAAATGTGACATCAAAAAAGTTATTTTGATTTCAGGTATGATTAGGATACGCAGCATGGCAAGAATCTTGCGTAGTGAAATTTTGTTTCACATATTCTGCATTATTTGAACACTAAATCTACTGTGGTCTTGTGATTTCATCGAAGAGATGGCTGAGCTACAGTACCAACCGATTTCTAACATCACAACTCAGAATTTAAACAGATGAGTGTCTATGTAACTTTCCAATCCTCGGCCATAGGTAAAAAGAAGAGCGAGTAGATTCCTCAATCAGAATCTTATGACCATAAATCTGGCTTGTCACTGATCCAATCAGGCCTCCTGTTTTTCGAACGTCAGGATGAGCTTCACTACTCGGGTTAAATTAACCGGTTCGCTATTCCAGAGACTGACCAGAATTTACACCGAATAATCCGTCTATTTGACTGCGGTCTGACGTAGGTTGGTATCAATGAACTAATAATTTCGGTAGCCTTACCGCTGTCTTTGCGTACCGAAGTTAATCCATGTCGACCACCTAATTAAGTCTCAGATGCCTGCCCACTTGTGCATTCAGATCTCAACCATAGCGACATAGGTAAAAAGAAGAGCGAGTAGATTCCTCAATCAGAATCTTATGACCATAAATCTGGCTTGTCACTGATCCAATCAGGCCTCCTGTTTTTCGAACGTCAGGATGAGCTTCACTACTCGGGTTAAATTAACCGGTTCGCTATTCCAGAGACTGACCAGAATTTACACCGAATAATCCGTCTATTTGACTGCGGTCTGACGTAGGTTGGTATCAATGAACTAATAATTTCGGTAGCCTTACCGCTGTCTTTGCGTACCGAAGTTAATCCATGTCGACCACCTAATTAAGTCTCAGATGCCTGCCCACTTGTGCATTCAGATCTCCGACAACCATAGCGAAATCTGAGTTTTTGGCTCACCGCAACAGGGCATTCAAGGCATCAAAAAATCTGTCTTTGATCGTGTTAGAATTACAGTCAGTTGGGGCGTAAGCGGACGCGACACACAGACAGGGGTCAACTTCCCGTTCGTGGGACCTCTTCATAGACGATGCCAGGCGACTATGGTTTCAACGAAATTAGAATTCCACCATAATAAAGTGAACTATCGATTTCACGGCACATGAAGTATATATTCGAAATCAACCCCAGTGTAAACGAGCCACTTCGTGTATGCATGCAGAAGGAGATAGCATCATCAAAGTTCTACAGGTGGTTAAAGGAGCTACACGGTAGCTCCTGTTTTGAGCTATACGTGATACCGAGAGCTTTCATAGACACTGCAAAATCAAATTACTCCAAAATCAGATATCACTCAAAGCATATAGTTTAACTGGAAGTATGATAAATCCATCAGAATATGGAGTCGACCAGAATATATTTGCACCCGTACTCGCGCAAATTTATTGAACATATCAACATGTGGCTGCCCTTTTCCAACTAAACTCCAATCCACTAAAGTCCAAGCCTCTGGTCAGTTATGGTCCTATGACTTACTGTGGGATCTTTGCCTCAGTGTTCTTGTCTTTTCGTTAAATGCAGACAATTTTTACAACGTATTCATTATCAACCTTTTGGATTTGACCCGAACAAATGGCACGAAAGCTACTGTGCGACATGTTGCCATGACAGCATTGGAAAAAGTGGGTCATTTGAGGCAGGTGTATGGCTCATGACCTGGATCCAACCAGCTGCTTTTAGGTATCACATGTCAGACCGTTAACCCCATCTTATAAACCAGTGAAAGAAAATGCTCTCGCGTACAAATGTGGAAAATGTTACAAGCATTACAAGACATTTTGACTAGACAACCAGCTGGTCAGTGGAACAGGAAAAGTGACACGAAAGAATTTGGAATAGTGTGACACTACTTCGATTAGGTCAGAAATAGCGCACAAGTTTGCAAAGTGTAGGGAAACAGCTCAATAGAAGAGATATCGGTGAGTGGATAGCAGAAGTTAGTCAGTTTATCTCAGAAGGTTCCTTCGTCGAAAAACATTTTTCTCTGGGAAGCAAAATGTGTGGATAGAAAGGTAATTGGTTAGCTAGCTGAGATTTTGAGTGCCTCACAACTCTTAGTGCTCATCCATCAAATGGACTGTGAAAGTGATGTTACAAAACAGTAAGCACTACATCGCCGCACACGAGATACAAAAACAAAAAGGAAATCTATGAGTAAACTTGAAACGTTCTCTAAGCAGTCATCTTATCGGACATTTTCTGATTTATCTGGGCCCAACACTATACACAAAATTGCCGAAAAGTCTCCAAGCGATCACTATGGAGTCAACCATTCTTGAGCCTTATCACACTGGTGTGGTTACAGAGGCTCCAACAACCATATTTCCTACTTGAACACCCAATAATGCGTAAGTGAAGTTCAGCGCTCATTTGCCAGTTAACGGGAGGTTCAGCACACAACCAATCGGCGCACATTCAGTGGTATATTGCACCGCCTCGCTGAACATAAACGCGCTCCTCCTCCTAGGCGAACGATGATACGTGTGCAGCCAAACTGGCCACCTCATGGTTTAGGTTAGAATGAAGTGTCACTTGTATTTTTTATTCCATTAAGTCAGGCCACATTATAAAGTCTGTATAACTCCGTTCCAACTCGTCGGTAGTGAAAAAATTGTGGCGTTAGAATGCCCTAAAGCATTCTTACCAACAAACTATAGACTGTTTGATATTTTTACATGAAAGAACAACCAAAACGAACAAAACAGGCAAGCAGAAAGCTGGCTTTTTTAAGGGTAGTCAGGTGTAAAAGGAATGTTATCATTTAATGAAAGGTTTAGGAAATCAGTCCGGGTCTATCCTCTGTTCGATGTGTTTCGGTTCCCTAAATGGGTAAGCCAAATGCGTTGGTGTTGCACGTTGACCTAGTGCACTGCGTCCTAGGGATACGTTTGACAGTCAGTCATTGTGTTGTGACCGCTTGTGAGTCATTGCTACTCATGCGTGAAAAAGGTCGCTACCATTCTGCATTTTGGTTGTTGGCGAGTGATCCCGTGCGAAAGCGTTTTATGTATTTAAACAGAATATGTTACGATTATACTTATTCGCCACGTGGTTCGTCGCGTGGTTCTCTTTTATGGAGTAGGGGACGATCATTGAGTCGTTTTCGAGACGTTTTAACTCACTTGTTTTGTGAGGACTTGATTGTGTTTTTCGCCTGTGTTAAACAGTTCCCTTCTTATATTGAGAGGGTTGGGCGAATCAGTACATGTAGTAATAAGCGTTGACTAGTTTTCTACAAGGAGGTGTCAAAATTTCATCTTATATCTTTCCAACAGAACAGTTTGAGAATGAAAATGTTCTGCTCTAGCGTTCAGTCTTTACACTAAACAGGATTTTACCACACCGACTGCTGACGGATTATGAGTATAACCAGGCGTTATAACGTTTCATAATACCTAAAGTAAAATTCAGTTATTACAAATACTAATAGGGTGGGCTCGGAGGATCGACTTGAGAGTTGTAGTCACCTAAACGTCCATTTACAACGATCCTTAATTCATCTTGTGTTAATTCTTTAACCTTTCTATACAAACGAATCCTTCTTAAGCTGGTAGGGAACAGTAAAATGGTCCAAAGCAATTGTTTGTCCTCGAAGGAAGTATGGCTGATTCCACTGAGCAATTGAACAAGGTTTTGATAATTGTCTTGCACCAGACTCAGCTTGCCGTCTGAAGTGCATTCACTTCACGAAAAGTTCCAGAGATCAATAATACCGACCATGAATTCTCTGGAATTACTATCCTCTTAAGGTTTTGGTAATTCAGTGTGATGGTAATGTGGGGAACCTTCATCCTGTAAGTGAAGCTAGTCAATGCCAGAAGCCTAGGAGCGGCCACAGCCGTTTCAGCCTTGTTGCGACAGTGCACAACTCACGAACTTCCAGGGAGGATCGGACTCGTAATATCCTGGACAGTAGTTCACCAGCGGCTGGTCAGCAATGAGACTGATTGGCACTCCTAACAAACTATGGGTAGCTTAGAAGAAGGAGTGATTCACACGACGGTCAAACATTTCATCTAAGAAGTCGCCTTCCACGGAACCCGTGAAACACGTGACTGAGTGATATGATTTCCACAATTGGAACATGAGTTGTGCTACATCCTATCCAAATGTGTCCGTCATACTGCACTGGTAAGTGGGGTATCAGAATATGTGTGAACGCCCTTGCATTCCTTATTTTCATATTTGGAATCGGGGACTAAGGGCTGTCCTATGTCCATTGCTACGCTCCATCATGCTCCCTAAGAACGCACTGATGATGTGACCTCGATTGGTGACGAAATGCTTGCAATCAAATTTCCAAGTTCAGTGAACAAACTAACGGCCATCTATGCTACCTGAGCTACCAACATTCTCCTCCATAGCAGGGAAGGATTCCTCCTTTCAAGTATGCTTGCCTACTAGCGCACACAGTCACCTTGCCTGCTAGCGCACACGGTCACCTTCACACGTCTACGAACAACTACACACTGCCCCGTTTTGTGCCAAAAGCACCAACAAACAACAGAGAATCTGTTTCGAGAACTTCATTACCATAACAAACATACGAGGAAAGTTTGTAATATGGTCTGTCTAATCGTCAAACTTATTGAAATCGACCGCGTTTTCAGTCTTTCCTGATGGACAGACTTTGCCGGTAATGGTTACAGAATACACGGAAGCACTTGTTTGCTTGGTCATCTTCTATGACCTTTATCTAACACTGTTTATCTATCACATAATTGGGCATTCACTGGACGACTGTTTATGGCTGAGGTGCCACAGTTTGCTTCCTAATATTGACTGACGTGCCAGTACATACATTTACGTGCCCCTCAATTACCGGACCTATCGTGTTTTGCAGTCAGGAATTCTTTGACCCAATGTGATAAACCCTCGACATGCAAACATAGATTTGTTGTTATTCAGTAAAACAAACTGTCGCACAACACTGGCAAAGTATTTTAAATAAGCAAACACCTATGTTCAAGAGTGCGTAAACTTAGTCAAATTGTCTGTACTTAGACAAATGAAGTCACCGAACTTTATGTATCTCAAACAAACCGGCTTACCATATCTCAAATTGTACGGACCCTGCTTCTGCAAGAGTTTTATCACGCAATTCTAGTTGGAAATTTGGCTTTATAAGCAAACATGTGGAATGTTGGACCTACTTGCTGACGAAACAAGTAGTGAAGGTATGTCGCGGATGGGTGGACAGAGTACAGTTTTTTATTACTAGTTCTTTTTACCTTAACGAAGGTTGAACTGAGTGCACACGGTCAAGAAAGATTGGTTATCTCAGTAGAAGCGCACCTTTTGCTGTGTTTACAAGAATACATGCTACAAAAGCAGGAGGAATTAATAAACGGAAGCGTTAGGCGGGAGCAAATTAGCCACAAAATCACGTCAGTTTATTGATTTATGTCCCTTGAACCATGTTTGTCAGAAGTTGTTGTTAAAATTTTAGTAGCAAATCAGCCTGGTAAGTGACTGGATTCAGGCCGTTCCATGCGCTGTGCAAATGGAGGGTACTGGATGAGTGGGAATGCGCGTGCGACCAAGGTTAGCTTATTTAAAGTGAGGGTTCGACGACTCCAAGTGGAGAGTTGATATGCAACCAGGATAGCTTTGCCCAATAATCATCCGAAGAGTAAATACACCATTCATTGAAACAAATTCGCATAGTCACAGTGAAAAAAACCGTTCATCTGTAGCTCCCTTTCGGTGCCTAACTGTCGTGCCACCCGAAGGCTGCACGAGGGCCGGGATACTGCCAGGTTGACGAAGTCTAGGCAGAAGAAGTCGAGAGGCAGAGGTTGGGTTCGAATCACGGACCTTCCGGTTAGTAAATCCTCGCTCTAACCACTTGGGCCATCTCGCCCCTATAGTCACAATGAATCGCCCGGAAGAACAGTGTGAAGTAGAACATAAGGTTGACAGAAACTCTGGGATCTCCCCTACTTGATGAGCCCCAAGAAGGGCGAAACCGGTCGCGGGCTGTCGAAGAGTTTTCAGCAACCTTGAGTAATTTTCTCTATGAAAACAGTGTGAACATTTTTGCTGTGACAGTGTTAGCACGATTGCCATGTTGTTCATCTCTGGAATATATTTTTTAGATTCGTGACTAATTTCCCAAGCAGCCTTCTTCAACCAATCTGTTTTCGACTCTGTTCTTTTCAGTGTTATGTCAGCTGCATATGGACTGGATAAGGATTACTACAGAGGATAGCGATCATAGTCCTCGTAGCGGAAGGAAGCGCACAGTATTGGGAAAGCAAACACAGGACTGACTGACTGGTTGTCCTCAATGGTTTGTGACCAGGTGGTGGTTGATTTGTCCGCAAAAAGCTTACAGATGTTCCATCGCCTATCGAGGGGATGTCAGCAGTGAGTGGTTGGGTGGGTTAAGGATGAAACCAAAAAATATTCAAGTAATGCCGATCCAACTATTGTGTTAAGTAACTTCCGCCTGCTTTGGGGAAAGTTCACACTTTGTCAGAACTTCTGAGCAGCAGAAAACTGTACAACAGTAAAATATTTGTACCCAAGAATTGCTAGTTTTCTACCCATTTTGCTGATGATTTATTCATACCTGATGACCACGGATTGTTCCTTTCTAACCCTCCATTTCAATTTTCAAGTAAGGTAGCAGGAAGTCGTGCTGTCTTGCATAAACGTTCGTCTCGAATTCATTCGAGGATAAATTATCTGTCTAACCATAGAAAACAGACATCTTGAGCAAATGTCCCCCCGTCTTATGTGAGCCTAGTACTCCAATAGCTTCGGCCAATGAATGTGTTAATCCCTTTTTCGTCACAGTTATTACCTGTTTAACCAGTGTTTTTTGTCCCGTGGCATGTGAACCGAGTGGATCGAACTTTTTCTTTTCAGTCTCTTTTGGGTTGAAGAATAGTAGGCGTTTCCCCACAAGGCTCGGGATTCAACTTGACCACGTGTTGGCTGGTATTCTGTACAAATTTTTCGTCACCCATCGAAGTAATATCATCAGAACGTGGTTGGTTAATATTGCACCGTTGAGCAATACTGTGTTTATATATATCTGATTGACCAAGGGTGAACTCTGACCGTGTTTGCGAATAGTACCGATATGTGTCCTATTAAGTTCTTTAGATAACTGCGATCTGACTCGCCTCATAACGGTCCACTCAGAACTGCATCATCGTGTCACTATGTCACCAGTCTGGTAATGTATTGGAATGTAGGTAGCTTGTGTGAGCTTATTGAGTGCTGATCAGGTGGCTGTTTATCTGTTCGCCGAGTTGGTGATCGTATTGGAATGTAGGTAGCTTGTGTGAGCTTATTGAGTGCTGATCAGGTGGCTGTTTATCTGTTCGCCGAGCTTGGTGATCGAGTTGCAAAAGTTCCGTCACCATACGAGGTGACATCATCAATGCGCCTTGGTGATGTACCCACATCAGGTTCGCTAGAGCTTACCTAAAGATGCTACTCACCAAATAACACCATCTCTTCTACGGATTTCTCAGTTTCACTATTCTCACTCCTACAGCCCACTGTGAGCATCTGACTAGCTACCTGAACGTTTGCTTTGATCTCTTTTTCCCCCATGAGACCACCCGTATTAAATCTAAAAGGCTTTCTTATCCTTTGTTGAAGCAACCTCGGTGGAAGGAGACCACCTTTAGGGTTTAAACTCCGGGAGTTATGCATCTGACACATGAATCACTGGGCTGGACGGAGTTTATTTCGATAGCTAGCCTGGAAACAAAATTTTCCACGATATGTGGAGAGATTCTTTGAGGCTTTGTGGTAATCGGTCGAAGTTTGATCGACTGGGCACTGACAAGCTTAATCAAGGATTCACTGGCACGATAGATTCACCAAATTTTTGGATGTTCCCTAATACATCTAAGCGTGAGTAATTCAGCAGAAATTACTGTGCGGAAAATTATGCTAAAAATTTTTAAAAAGCCGTTCTCCCAGAAGTATAGCTTTCATTGTTCAAATTTCGTCTGGATGTCCTCAGTTGGTCCGTTACAGTTCTGTTCAATTAGTGCTCTACCGGAGGAAAATCACCTGATTTCTGGAGCACACCTCAGTTAACCTCTGCGTAGGAAACATCGACTTATTTTGTGGCGCTTAAAAATTCTTTCATACTGAAACTACATTCCAGCTAGATATGTTGAGATCCACACGTTCGTCTCCCAAAACGACGCTCCACAATGAACGCCGTCGTATAAGTTTAGCATCCCGTTTCTTCAGAACTCCACCAAAATTGTACGATCATTAATACCATAGGAAGGTCCTGGGCAGTGTCAACAGGCCCACTTCTACGGCTTCTCCCTGTGAATACAAGAGGGGTATTTTATCAAGCTCGTACATGACCGCTCCGCCAACCGATTGCAGAAATGAGTAACCGGAAGCTTTCAGCATTTTCCAATACATCAGACACTATTATTCCTACGTCCCTTCTGGTCATGCACACCCGCTGCCTACCTGTCCTTGATACTTTTTTAGGTGTACGTATGCTTATGACAGTGTGATTGGTTGTGACCAGCGTGCAGGAATTCGGTGATCTGTTTCATGACCTCCCTTACAAGACGTGTTGCACCGGGCTGTAAGCATGAAGAACGTCTTCGTATTCTTTCTTTCGTACCTAATTTAATATCGAGTATATATCTACCATTGAAATCCGCTATGACTCAGTAGGATGAAAGTTCACCTCTCGGTGTTTATGAAGCGTTTTTGTCCTGACTCGACTTGATCTGTGCTGTACACTTTACTCAAGTGCTACTGCCAACCATTCATGTAGAATAACGTGTGCTTCCAAATTACGGCCTTCGTACACACCAGCAAGGGTCCAACATAAATTCTAACGTGGTTACTCTACGATTCCTTGTTCTGACGCTTCGCAATACTGTACGGAGGCTTTGTAAAAATTAGAGACGTTGATTTGACAATAGCGCTCTTCCAAAATCTGGTATCTCTCAACTCACTGAGAGCAACAGTCGCTTCAACTACCCATTGTTAATTGTCTTACAATGAAATCCGGTTAGCTCGCCACTCACTTACCTTGACATCACTGTATACCCTTTTCTACGGACTTGTAATGTACTTGCATAAAACAGGTCGGCTTCTTTTCTCGACTAACTACATCCTGCCTTGTATTCCGACAAATCTTAGCCACGACACTTGTTAGTTGGTCAGTTTTCCCACATTATGTAAAACATTCCGTTCCATTAGCCATCTAGAGTGCTGGGCATGCAAATTCAGGTATTCAGAAAATTGATGTGGTTAGTTTTGTGTGTCAGTTTGAGTCCGGTATGCATTTCTACTAGTCATGGCGGGAGTGAGGATGTTAGTGTATCGTGCCTCTCAGTGTGCAACTTCTGAGAAGCACTGTATTCTTTTGTCATGCCATCACATAGATCATGAGCGTTAGAAAGAATTCTAAACTCATCCAGAGTTGTATGAAAGGTAGTGATAATAAGTGGGCAATTAGGAAGACTGATTATGAATATAAAGCTGGTACTAAAGAGACATTGTAGCTTCTCGAAGAGCTCAGCCATACAAAACACCTCATTTTTTAGGGTTTATCGGTGAAAAGAAGAAACATTAGCTAATAATCGGGTATAGCTGGTTTGAGGGAATACTGCACACCACAATCATTTATGATCCTTGTGAGTCCTTTTTATAGCAAATCATACTTTCTGACTGGTTATCATCACCTCTCCCAACGTAACGGATGAACGATGGTGAGGCCTAGGGGTGTTGTGTGACTGATAATTTTAAGAACCGTCTGTACACTAGGTGAATAAAGTCCAGTCGTATGCTATGTCGGCAGCAAGATGACTCCTCTTGAAGGTCATGGATTAGTAGGATTAGACTGCCCGACAATTTACGAGTAAGCAAGAGGTCTAAGAGTCCATCGGTTACTGGAGGCTAAACTACAAATCCACAATCAGTATAGGCTTTCCCAAAGAACTGAAGCTAGAACAACTGAAGGATTCATTTAATAACACCCGTTCGTTTTCCCAACATCAAATGTTATTGAAATTAGGTAACGTACTTCACCAGATGTCTCATTTTCCTTCAATGCATAATAATCTTAGTATGGTTATACTATTCATCATGGTAGGCACTGTTTGATACGGGTAGTCCCGGAAACGTCATGGCACGTGGTGATCACAAGTACAGGATATAAATTAAATTTGTGTAGCGGGGCTCTCAATGTGCTCTCTCGACCCGCATGGATACAAACCATGCTACCATACTAGTTACTGACCATAACCCGCACTTTTGATGGAAGAAGTCAATGAACAAGCCTTTGTATGGATATTTTTTGCAGAAAACAATGAATTTCCGTGAAGTGTTCGAACGTTAGCCGACTGTTTGCGAAACAACATAGCTTTTGGAACAGATTCTTATTACTGCGCTTGTCAACCAGGTGCTGAAAAAATTGTACAGGTGACCTGCACTTGGTCGTGCTTCCGCACGTAGGTGTCCCACACGACGCCTAACCTCTAGGATTTCAGCTTCAACGAGACTGGCGCCTCATCTTGATGATCAGGTCAACGCCATCCCCCTCGTTTTGATGTAACCTTGCCTCGAGTAACATCGCTGATCAAGTGTCTTGCTGTTGGGGTGGTGATAAACTACTCTATTCTCTGACTACTCATGAGTAGTTTAAAAATAAAAGCGGTTAGGCTTTTTTATGAACGACGTCTCATCGCTTCACCCAGGCACAGCGTAAGAGTTATGCGATTAGCAGCTGTTGGTTTGGACTAGGCCTATTTACATGTGTTTAGTCCCCGTTCTGAATAGCTTCTTCGTAGTACTCACCTGACTGATGGGGTCATACAATTTCCTGCAAATAAGGTCTGTGCTGACTTTGGTAGGTTCGATGCATGTCCATTCCAAAATGTGTGTGCAATCAAAGTCAGTTTCATAGCCAATTTGGGGTCTTGCGTGAGTAATGCTATCTGAGCGTTGTTCAAGTATTTCATGTGCGGGCCAGATCTGTAGGACACTTTGCGTACGCAATTTATTTTGTGCAACACACTCATGTTGTCTGAATACTTGACTTACGTATCTGAGCTGAGTAATTTGCGCGACCATTACATCTTAACGGGCATTGTTGTGTGGTTTTGAGAACTTAGAAAGAATAATACTCTTAAGCTTCTGTTGATTCTTCGAATTACATCGGAATCTTTGCATACGTAAGGTATTCCAGACAAAGCCACCTATTCTTGATCACCGCTAACAGAACTTATCTGGTTGACTGTGGACTGATGAAACGTTTCCAATATCTATTAAATTAGCATACTAACGCAGTAAACATGTGTCAAACGCAACACCCATTAGGGTGGACTATAGCGTACGTGATGAAACACAGGCAAGAACCTCACTAATGACATGGACCTGACCACAACTGGTGAAGTGCGACCTGTAAACCCATCCGGTGATTTTCGGAAGGTGAGTAAAGCAAGAAGCTTACGTTAAAACACCTACCTGACCGCATCAAACCTGATCCCAAGAACGAATTCCCAAGAACACAAGCATTAATAGCCAAGAACCAATAGTTTCAGAAGGGCTTGATAGACGATCATCAATAAACAATAGCTTCGTTCCCGTTGTGAGAGGAACGTGGGGTTATCACACTTCAACCCATAGCACCGTGCTTCTAGGTTGCATTCCGCCCAGCACTTATCACATGCGACTGAAACATTCTCACAGACCTCAGGGTACAAATCAAGTACAACAATAATGCCCCCACTTAAAAAGAGGCAGCGATACACAGAATTCTAAAACACACGAAAACCTATCGGTTGACGGAAGAACAGGTAATGCAGAAATATCGTGCGGAAAAGACGGGAGTAGTCAGTCATGATGAGTTGTCCGACATAGTTGAACTCGATACTGCTGTGGCCACCTCGTGGGGACTGGGCAATGGCGGCCGAATCCTAGTGGGCGTAGAACGGGTCTGTCACTAGGGTAGACGTAGTGTCAAATTGCTTTCCAGGACTGCATAATGTTTCGCCCGCGATGCCACAAGAAAAACAAGTAGGTAGACCAAGATGAATGTTTGGGCCTTCTGAAAAATAACAGAATGCTAGTTGCTTCCACGAAGAAAATGAAACCCATAGAGATCGGCGAGTGTTAAATTCAGTGCTGACCGCACCCGGGTTGCGCATGGAAGAGAAGACCGTTTCGGGCAACCTCTTGATTTGTCTATTCCATGGTTCCCACGCATTGTGTGACAATGGCACGACTAGCCAGAGTTGTCGAAGTGACCCGATTAGAGTTGCGACTTGATGTTCAGTGTTTTACAGTCGATGCCAAATGGGACTGGAAGGCACTATAATGCGGTTCATTGTGTGAATCGGGGTATGGTCATACGTACATGAAAGCGATGTATTTCGTGTACTGGGGTCTCCGTGGTTGTCTGAATGTAAGTGTGGCCGATAGCCTCATCAACATGATCGATAAACCAATGTGTGGTAAGGTCAGACCTCCAGCGGAATGCCCTATATACTACTTTAGAACAAAGAATTCGGAGAATTTGAGCTATTTAAGTGTCTAAGCTTTAATTTGGTCAAGGAAGACCATGTAAAAGAAAGAACTGCATGATAAAACAGAAAATAGTCTGGATTATAAATTAAGGGGAAGGTCCGGTACAATATACCGAAAGAAATCACTGGAGCAAGTAGGGAGAATCTTCTGATGTAAATGAGGTTCAGCGTGTGGTAGAATCCCTGTATTGAAGAGTAGGGCTTAATTTGGTACTCCGAAATATCGGTTATCACCATTCCGGATCCGACTGAAACTACTTCTATTCCACAGACGCGGAATCAATGCAGAATCACGCTGCCAGATAACGGTAATGAAGCATACGAAACATTTGGTTGTCTTTTAAAACAGCGGTATATAAGCAATACTGATATTACAGACCAAATTCTATTGTGGCAAACTTCGAAATATTCCAGTACTCCCAACGAGTTTGGTTCAACCGGATTTAATTGATCATAACAGAATATCTGCCAAAACGCGGGGGTTTTTATCCTCTTCCCAGCCCAACAACTATCTATTGCTTAGCGGTGAGCAAACTGTTCTCACGGCTAACATCACGAAATGGGTTAGTCACTACACTCGGTTGTCGTTCTGAGTGGAACTTTGGGGCCAAGCTTGATGAGAAATTAAAATTCCGCATTTGTGTTACCTCATTAACCGTATAAAACTGAGAATTTCGAATCGATTACTATCAAATTAAGATTTAGACCACTGACACGCTCAAGATTACCTCCCACCTCGTTGGCTGGTAAAGGCAAGCTGACGGAAGTAGCACTATGGACCGAAAACCGAGTAAGTGTAACCTAAGCTCAGTGGTCTCTTGTTACAGTCAATTTCACGAGCGTCACAACAGCTGAGCTGTTCGGAGATTCTTAGGTCGATTAACCTCCTGATAATCTCAACTGAGTACTTTACTGTATGCAGTTCCACCCATCCTCGCTGGACTCTGACTAATGTGTGACTTCAAAATGAGGATACCGTACCACCAAACTAGTTACGTTGATATACACACGCGATCAGAAGGGCGGTTTGCATTTTGCTCTCACTTACCAGTTTGTCATGATGTATCTGTTGCTGGTTCCAATAAGGAAGAAAGAAAGCTTGTGAATGTAAAGACCGAATTTCTGCACCAAGCATTGAAGGAAACTGTTGAAGCTTGACGCCATGCTTGCGTTTCAGATGTCGGGCAACCTTTGATTTCTATCTTTCATTGGTGAGACTATCCAACTTGGTGTCATAACAGGTTGTACTGGTTCATAGCGAATCACGGTGCTCTTCAGGTCTGTCACGACAATGTTATGAATTTTACACATACTAGAGTCCTCCGATGCATGATTTGACTAGGTCTCAGTTTTTATCCAAGAAAATTGTGAAAATGAGGAAGCCTCTAATTCTATTCCTGGTGTAAAGTTCTCCCTATTCTGACGTGTAGTTGTCGCGGGCTCGTTATACAGTCACCCATTTGTAGGAACAAACTTCGGGGTGTTTAAACGGGGGCAAAAAGTCCAATCGGACGACCACTCCTCTCTCTGCATCTTGTCAACATTTTTTGGCCACAACAAGGTAAGTGCAATATTGTGCCTATTCACACACTTATGGTGGTTCACGAAAAATGGCATTCAACGGAAGGGTACAATCTACTAAATGTTAGTTACTTGAGGCTTCCCATTTCCAAACGCGAAAAATAAATAAAATTTTTGCAGACGTTTTGAACGGCAGACCATTTCAAAACAATTTGTTTCAAATGGGTACTGAGAACTGTGCGGTTCTGATACATATGTAGTGATATCTGTGATAGGTATAGAAATCTTACATGCGGTTCATGTGGGCACAGCTGTGACCAATTAGTCATATATATCAAACTTTGGTGAGTCTTTTACATCAGATAATCAAATTATCCAAGTCGGATCCCGATTGATAAAAGCCCTGGTTGCATCAAATCCGAAGTAGTTGCACTCCAGTTGGCTGTTCTCAAAAAAATTCACTTAAACCACATGTCATCTATAGGAACATCTCAAAATGCGAACTTTCAATTGCCAAGCCCGAAAGCCGGTTGTAGTGTAACATGCGTGGACCTTGACATCCTTTAGGATAGGCGGAATTCGCATTGTCTGCTCAGCCAATGAAGATTCATTGTTGTTACCAAGAGACGATAGGCACCAGATAAAGCAAAACCTAGCATGACAATAAAGCTCTATCTGCCATGCACTCACTTTTCTGGAAAACAGTAGACACAAGAGAACTGATTATGGTACACAAAGTGGTCTTCAGCAGCTCATCAACAAGTTTCCAGTTTGAATGGCACTTAATGATTGAGAAAACCTATCAGGTAGTCCATTAGCTGTTTCATCCTAAAGTCAAATATGTTCGCAGCTGCCGAGATCGATATAGCGTTGAAAAATGCACCATCGCATAGTGAAAGATGAACCATCACCTGTCTTCATGGTATAACTCAGCTTGTCTTTCGGTCAGTTGTTTGCTGTGGTTATTCGCCGTTGAAAATACGGGATAGATACGCATTTAAACATCAAACGTTACGCCTGGTGTTGGCTGGCTAGGTCAATTGTAATTTTACGCTGCCACCTGTTTCACTTGAAACGTGATTAATGATTAACTAACCCAAATAAATTTGAATTTCTCATCGTCGCATCCCACATATCAGGAGCGTCAGGCTCTTCCTCTTAAGCAACGGCAGAACCACAGTACTAAATCTGTAGCGCTTTTATGAAAAAATCGGTAAACGGACAAGGAGAGTGCGCGTCTAAATGTTCCGAAAGCATGTACATACGGCTAGATCGGATAGCCACGGAAGTCAGCGTGAGTCCAACAATAAGGCGAGCGTCGGCAGCTATGCCACACGTTATCAGGCTAGTACAGCCTAGTACAAGCGATCCTTGAAACCAATGATATGCGGTTTCACCGACACAATTGACACAATTAGCAAACGCGATTAAGGACCTCAAGATTCGTGCACTGACTTCGGCAGAAAAGTCGTTCAAAGCTAATAAAACTATCGTTGTGTATGAAGTTCTTAACAACATTCAATCCCTCTGCTTGAATGGCAAAGAGCATTTCATAGACCACATGTTCTTAGGCATGAATTTACATGTTGTACATGCAAAGTGCATGGTTCGACGATGGTCAGCTTACTCAAAGGTGCTTTTACTTCATCTTCGGTTGCGTACTCCATATTGACAAGGTCCTCATCAGCAACTATTAAAATACTATGGTTCTGCAGAGTCTCCAGTGTTTGTCTCATTTTATCGAGGACAAAGTTGAACAAAACTGGAGAGTGGAGAATCGTACTGGCAACCATTTCTTGTACGGAAGCATGAGAGTTCCCCATACAGACACGAGCGCCCTGAAGTATGTAAACATAGTGACCGGGTTATGTTCGCAGACTTCTGGGACATCCCCCGTTTAACAACTGTAGTTACAAGCATTGATCGATCGACGGAATCGGGCGGACCTTTGAAGTCAAGTAACACCAAGATTGTCGGTCGCCTGTCCATATCACCTTGCTCTATCACCTGACTGAGTGTGGTCGATGTAGCCTTTATCTGACCGCAATTCTGCTTGATGCTCTCGGATCTGGATTTCTCATGCCAGCGTAAGATGACAAAAAAGCGGTGACGTCAGAAGTTAAGTTGCAACGGGAGTCAAATTTATGTCCCTGCGACTACCTCATTCACTGTGACTACCCTTTTTGAAACGAGCACTATTACCAAATTACTCAGGTTGTCTGGAAAGACATATTTTTCCAAGACGGACGCAAACGGACTAGACAGACATTGGCTGGAAAATTCACTCCCATCCTCCAACAGAAAACTTGGTAGTTCGTTGAAACCAGGAGCACCATGACGTCTGGGTAAGGATATACACTCGAGCATTTCTGGGGCTGAGCCCGGTCTCATGGTCAAAGGCCGACAGCCCCCATCAGAAGTGGCAGACGGCCAACTGACGTTTTGTCCTGACTATTCCGTCCAACCACCCAAACCTCCTTTGCTGGATGGCAGAGATCCAATGGGGCCTCTCACAGTTTCATTGACAAAGAGCTTCCAGGGACCCGTCGAACGAGTCATGTGGAATAACCTGAAGATATTTTCGGCAGTTTATGCTTCCTCCCTTCCTTCGGTCTGAGTGGACACCCAGTGTCGGATACTGCGTCGGTTTATGTTTGTACGCGGGCTGAGATATTGTCAGGGCACTCAGGATGGGATAGGCTGATGATTAGGGTCCTCATCCAAAGTCTTTGGCTCGGAAGCCTGACTGCAAGGCAGCGGACAGGTGTCAACATATGACAATACAATTTTTTAAGCAGCAAGTTGTTTCACCTGTTCCAACCACCAACCTGGAGGGCCAAGAGATTGTGTTCGTCGGACCTGTACCTATCGACCGGTCTGGTTTGGGAAAAATCGTGGTTAAAATAAAACTTCCCAATCTGACCCAGGGGGTCACATAGGTCCACAAACCGCATCGTCGTCAGATGCAACAATCACGTACCTGTCGTACAGTGGTTATGAAAAACTCGTTCAGCTGTAGCACCCTTTTGGTGCCTTACTGCCATGTCAACAGAAGGAAGTATGAGGACTGGGGTACTGCCAGTTTGCCCAAGCTTACACAGGGTGAGTCGAGAGGGAGAGATCGGGGTTCGAACCACGGACCTTCCGGTCAGTAAATTCACGCACTAATCACTGAGCTTCCACCGTTTCGTACACCGATGATTTGGGGAGGTGGGGTAAGTAGCTGCGCATAAATAAAGGGTTGTCAATGGACTTTTAATTCAAGAGACTGAGAAGGGAGCTATGCACTGAAGGCAATATACTGGATGCAAGAGCGTCACTGAGGCCATGTCTGACAGTGTCTCTAGCCATTGAGGTGGCCCGTCTCAGGGTTCCAATTCAGGAAGACGTCAATGACCACCGCAGCCGAGTTTACTGGTAATGGCCTTTATACTTCTCTGATAAGTGATTGTTTGACCTCCCCTGGCTCGTTCCCACTTTTCGCGTGGTTTTGCGAAAAAAACCCATCAAAGAAGTCGGTCGAATTGGACACAGCACGTGGCTAAGCCAGCGTGACCTACGTGGTGTGATCAGTTCACCTATCAAGGGTGAGTTATTTCTTTCGAATACCATTCGATAACCTTCAGCATTACTGATCCGGTGTTCTCACCAACGCTCCGAAGACATCGATGGTAAAACATCAGAGCGCAGCAGCCAGGTTTCTGGTCCATAAAGTAATATGAGGTGGACCGCAGCATTGTAAACTCGACCCTTGACAGGGAAGCTGATGTCACGCCTACACCACAAGTGGCGCAGTGTCACAAAAGCTGCTATGGCCTTCCCAATCTGGATGGAAATATCATCTTTCGCGAGACCACTGGAACTGATACAACTGCCCAGGTAAACAAATTTGTTTACCACCTCAATCGGCTCATCCGCAAACATGAGGCTAGGGTTCGAGCCTACCTAGTCTTGCAGTAGCACTATACACTTTGCGGGTGTGAAGCGCATACCACAACGCGACGCGGAATTATTTGGATTATTTACTATTGTTCACATTACCACGGCATCAGATCCAAGAGGAACTATGTCGTCTGCGCACTCGACATTTGTGAGCGGACGCCCCGGGAGCCCACGGATATTAGAAGCTGATAGTGTGTCTTCCATGATCGTATCAATGACGAACGAAAAGGAAAGGGGCTAGAGGGCAGCTCTGTCTGACACCACTTGATGTGGTGAACTCAGGCGAGACCTTCCCGTAGGGCTTCACACGGCCGCGGGAGTTGGCGTATGACGTCTTAAAGAGGGTCAATAACTTATGAGGGGCACTTTTTCTCCACAGACACTGCCATAGTGCCTGACGGTCAACAGAGTCAAAGGCGGTCTTCAAGTTAAGGATGATCATCAATGTTGGTCGCTAGGAGCAGTGTCGCTATTTCAGGATCTGTTGGAGGGTGAAATGTGATCGATGCATCCTCTAGCTTGGTTTTCACGGATGTATCTCTTCCTGTGTTCAGTCAGTCTTCAAAGGATAAGGCCAGAGAGTAACTCCAACGTCACTGCTACCAGGCTGATGCCACAGTGGATTTCACACAGCGTCCGAGTGCCCTCTCTGAAGATACTAGCTGTCGATATGCCCCAGTCTGCAGGCACTTTCTCGTTACTCCATATCGCACCAATGAGCTTTGTTAGATGCGTCACCAGAGATTCTCCGACTTCTTTGAAGAGGACTGGATACGGACCGTTCGGTTTGGTGCCTTTCTACGCCTCAGTAAGGATAGTGCCTACCTTATTCTGACTGGCGATTAGGGTTTACATTCCATTCGCCCGCATTCGTCATCTCTAGAGGCTGTTTTGCAGGAGGCCAGTTGGACTGTTCTTCGAACTGTTCGGCTCATCTTTCCAGTCGACGTTTTTGCGACTGAATTAATGAACCAACGTTTCACTTACAGTTTCACTGATTGTTGCTTTTCTAGGGCCGACCGATCGTATCAATTGATATGAGGTACGGCCGTTTCCGGTAGAAAAGAACTTCTCTTCGATGTCTACCAGAGTTCTCGGTCTCTCATTAGGCTCTTCACTATTTGTCGCTCAAGAGAATTGCGTGCGCCGTCGTGCTAGTTGCCTGCCCGTACGGCATCAATCAGGACTAGCGATCTCGACGATATCTAATGGCCATCCCATTGCATAGAAGTCGGAGGGAGAGCACTAAACGCCACTAGCACAGCTCCTTCTATGTTTTGTCATGTTCGATCCAGGTGCTCACTACCAGTACAGTATTGGTTTACCGTAGAGAACTGTTGACCTAACTCAGATCGGTACTGTCGAGCTATGGTGGTGCTTCGAAGATAGTGGATTGGTATACTTCTTGCTGAGTTGCGAGGGTCTGGAGGGGAGCGAACTGTCAGGCGTGCACGTACCATGGCGTGATCAAAATCAAGTCATGTGCCCCAGAATGGACGGCAGTTTTGAACTGTGACTCAACCAGTGGCTGACAGGAACCTGATCCAAATGGGTACATAGTTGATTTGCAGTTGGTGGTCGCCAAGTTACGGCATGCAAACGCTTATGCTGAAAGTCCGTACCGAAACCGTTCATGGACAGCATAACCGGAGAAGTCGGTCTGCGCTGTCTGTGCGACGAGCGTCAACTCCGAAACGACAACCCAGATGCGATTCCAAGGAGCTCAGGCGACCGATTTGGGCATTCATATAGCCATCAAGGATCACAATGTCCGTGCTTTGTGAATGAGCCCGTATAACTCTCTATAGAAAGTATCCTTCTCAGCGTCAGAGCTACAGTCCGTTTTGGGGACACGGCATGCATCAATTTTAGGAGAGTATAAGGTTTCGGCGAGCAGTGACTTTGCTAATTTGCCATATAGTTAAAAGCTTCCATGTAGAAGGGGTCTCATGGAGTTAGAGAGGTTAACAGGCAGCGGGTGCATAAAGCACATTGGTGAGATACCTGACAGTCAAATGACCGTTTGCTTGTGTGGTGGGAGGGTGTTCAGGAGGGATATCGATGGATAAAGAACCGTGCGGGCAGATGATACTTCCCCGTTGCCCAGACCGACAAAAGGGGTTGGGTTGAAGTACCCACCTGGACCGACAAGGTAGTGGGAAGGTGTAGAGTTTCGTTCGCGGACCCTGTCCCCAGCCTCCGACTCAAAGGTCATAGGCAGTGGTTGTTACGGCCTATTTGGGGATCCCTCCCTGAGACAATGACTCAATGGTCTGACCCATTTAGTTGCAGAGGGTCAGCCTGCCCGAGAACGCAGGGAGTAAGACTGTCTCACTCACTGCACAGCAAATGCCTTTTGAGCAACACCAAAATCTTTGGTCTAAAAGGTGCTTCGACGTACCGGTGGTCACGGCCAATCGTTTGGCGGTCGGAGTGTGAGGTTTTCAGGGTCAACCTTTTCTAACCCGTCCTTCCTCAGGGGAGGCATAATCGCTGCCTTTACCTCCAGACCACAACGTAACACGATTACTCGTATTATAAGATCTCGTTGCTTTTGGTCTGACCGCTCTCCTTTAGTCTCCTTGGCACGGTTACAACTTGTGCAACGAAGTTCCAGCCAGTGTAGCACGCGAGATCATTTTCGAACTCAATCCCGACCAACACATAAAGGTTTCGGATATACCACGATAAGACTCAACTCCCGAGTCCGGCAGTAACCATGCATACAAGCGGGTCATGTTATGACAAGTTGGATACTACATCACACCGTCACCAGGCTGTTCAACGGAGGTCACTCCGACTCCAGGACTAAGCAGATGCAAACGCAAGTGAACTCCATGAAGCTAATGCGCGCTAAATAGTGCTAGTGATAGGAAGTTGTCATTTTCATCTTGCACTTGATGAAAGAATATTTCTCTATCATTTTGGTGGTGAAATGCTATTAAGCGTTTGAATAAAAGAGTTGCTACATTTTCGGGTTCGTTATATTGGCATCATCAGTTATCACTACTTCCAGCCGAAACGGATGATGTCCACTTGCTGAGGTGGATGTGCTGGGTAGGCCACAAGATTTCATACAGGGTTTCAATTAATGCAAGGCTCGGATGAGTATTTCATTTATCAGTTGAGCTTTAAGCTGTGCACCAAAGTGGAGTGGTTCCAGATACCACTGTTTTGTCCACCGATGGTGAGAATAAGGAACTGAGAGCAGAATGCACTGGTGGGAAGCCGAAACTCAACGGTTGGCAAAGGCCTCTGCGCAAAAGAACAGTTATTATTTCCAACTTGATTCGTCCAACAATCCACAGGCTTTCAGTGAAAAGTGGATGAATGAGAGATCTGTTCACAAAAACATCTCTAAAGAAATCCTGAATGCCGCGAAGTTCGGTTTAACCGGCGACCTTTGACGTGGATACAGAAAGCAACCAGTGAAACCGAATGAAAAACTGATATGAGACCCTTTCCCAGAAAAAAAAGGGAGGTGCGCATCGAACCCGGTACAATAAAACGCCCGGAAAACGAGTATTCTGAGCCTAGTTGAAATGGTGAAGCTGCGGTACTACGTGTCATGTGGATCGGAATGAAGTAGGTGAATTGTGAAACAGTAATGCTCTGTAACGAAAAATCTAAGTTTGTTTGTCCGACAGAACAAGAGGCGAACCGCCTAGTTCTTACGAGCCATCCTGTCGCATTGGGTAGCGAGGTTACAGCGTGAATCGTTAGAGGTAACAATCTATTAGGTGGGATGACAAAAATTAAAAGAGCATCCTACTGCGAAGAGCCATTGAAGCTATCCTTCCAAGTAACCCTCGGACGTTGTCCAGCGGAAACTGATGGAAAGGCAGTGGGTCATCACCGTGTGGACCAAGCTAGGACTCGTCCCATGAGGGGTGCATAAACCAAGTTTTACATCGCCAAAAGCTTTAAACAAATCTGCTCAAGTCACCGATATGGCTGTGATTTTTCTTGCTTCGGATGTTACGAGTGCGTGAACCGTCTGGCGCCTTGACAAGTTAAGGCAACCGAGAGGATCACATCATAATCCTCAGTTTTATACTCTTACACGTGCAGACTCGGGCACAGAAAAGAGACCACCTAAATTCGCCGAGGATACCCCTCCAACCATCACTCAAACTCTGTATGAAGTTGGAAACATCTATACTTGTATCCCGGCAGTCAATAGCCTCACGATGCACACTCCACACATCCTTCCTTCTGTATCCCGATGTCCGTTCAAATTGGTGTCATTTCATGATGTGCCTCAAGGTACAATTGTATGTATTTCAGTGTCTCACCTAACTAAGCATTCGGACGTCCTCTTGTTTTGGATTCCTTCAACATAGCCGACATCCACCAAGCACTGCACTCTTCTTTTAGGTAAGCACTTCTTCCCAAGGCATCCAAAGCAGCTTTCCGTCAGGAATGACCCAACCGGTTTAGGCATGGCTTGAACCATATACTTTTCCTAAAGAGTTACCAGGGTTTGTTCGGACCCAATCTTTCTGATAAAGTTGCTACTATCGCGTACCATGTATAAAAATGGTACTAAGCATATATCGATTGTGCCAGAATGCTTCCTGTTTTAATAGATACTCCTCAACAAGAGCAATGGTGTCTTAAGATATTTCGCTAATGCGCACCGAGTAAGCAGGCAAACTATAATCGGACCCGCTGAAAACGTTAATTCTTGCAAACAAACCTTGTAAGTGGACTGCAATCTTTGGTACTCACATCATACGTGATGCAGGACGGGATAGAAACAGTGGTAAATGTAATGCGCGTGGACTAGTCTATTGGTGACGCCAATGACTTCGGTCAACGAAGCGTTTGCGGCAGTTAAGGTGGGTTGGTAGTTGGGAGAATCACCTGCCGGGTCTGTCAAACCTCAGGTACCTGTGTCGCCTAAAAACGCCAACTTGTTTACAAGGAACAAAAGACACAGTGATGGCAGTACGAACAACTGTGCTGTATAGGATAGGCAAGTAAACACTAGGAGTCATAGTGGCAATTGTACCTGATAGCTGGTGTCTACGAAGGACTACGGTCTGATGGAGAAGATTGAGCAGTTAATGTGGATGTATGTCGGATTGTCTTCGGGAGAGTAGTTCCTTCAATAACGACTAGATCGTGCTCCATAGGCGACATTTGATAAGCTATCCCCACCTAGAGCTGTCACCACATCTTGGTGGTCGGGCTTCAGTGATGCAACGATTCCGCGGACTACACTGGCTGGAACTTTGTTATCCGAAGTTGAACCATACAAGAAATGTCAATGATGAGCGCGGCCCGACTAAGAAAAACCAGAAAACGTATTAAGAGGCGGTATGGAGCTAAAGTCGTACTATCCTTTGCGATAGGAGCTTGAGGGTAGTAAGGCGTCCTCTTTAGACGATCAGCATATCCATATTCATGGAAGTAGTGATGCTGCCTCTCCCAAGGAGGGGCGGGGTAAAATAAAGTCGCTCCTGAAAAGGGCACACTCCGATGGCCCAACAGTTGGACATGATCGCCTGCACATTGTTCAAAAGGGTCAAAATATTTTTGAAACCATAATGTTTTGTGCTGTTCAAAAGGCACCTAATGCGTCGCTGCACCAGACAGTAATGCCTTACACCTTGCGTCCTCGAGCCAGGCTGGCCCCTTGCAACCAGTTCTTCCTAGACCAAACAACCTCCTTCTTGGGCGACCTGGGAGTATGATTCATCCTTATAGCTCTTAGCACACCGTCCCTCCCCACCCATCGAATAATGCAACTCATCCCTCAACTCCCTTGCCATTGCTCAGTGTTTAAAATATCGGCCGGGAAAATAAACTAAAGTAACCATATCAATGTCGGCACCCTATGTCAAATTGGGAAACAGGGACCTATTGCTGGAATCTTGCCTTCCCCCTCTGTCGACCTATTATGTCCTCGAAAAACACACAAGACGCCACCTCAAGCAGCTTAGGGTGAGCTCGAATGATCCAACTTCACTGATATTTGGTGATCCTGCCGTAATGGCTCGTGATATATAGTATGTGGAAGATGCACGAAGCTCCAAGCTGGAAGAGCCCTACTGTACCAGACACAGACAGATAGTCATCTTTGCGTTGTGCGGTTGTCTGGCTCAACTAAGATTAATGCAGGTCGATGCGGTGAATCGTTTATTTGTCGTATCAGCCAACGCCCAGACAGATTGCGATTCTGATACTGAAAAGGACAGGTTTTATCGAGATTTGTCACAAGTGCTTCGCTCAACAAGGTAGGAGGGACATGGTAAACCTGGCGGGTGACATGAACCACCACGTTGAACAACGAAGTCCAGAAAAGCACAATTAAGGGGACTTGGAGCTGGTGCTCAGAGTACGGATAATAGAGCGACCGCTTCAGTTGTGTGTTGTCCCTGATCACTACGAACTCCCAACCGAAGACTCTCCCACCGAGTTACTTGGAGGCCACCAGCCCCAAGAAAATCATGGACTCAGTTGGATGATGCAGTTATCTGTTGCCGAGATTCTCAATTGGGGATCACCGTTCCTTATGGGGGTGGACAAGTTGACTCCTATCATTGTGCGGGCCCAGTTATGACCTCACTTTTCCTCAGCATTACGCGCACCAAAGCAGAGCACTTCCATTAATCAACTTCGACAATTATCAGTGACTCAAGAGCAACAAGCTGACCTGGCTGGAAAACTACTGGAGGCGCACAGCCTCGCGGATGGCCAGGACTAATTGAATGGAAGCGATTTAAAGAAGCTATGCTCTCAGCTTTCAGAACTGTTTGTCCAAGCCACCCGACCCAACTAAATGAACACCGGATATCGTCGAGATAAGCAGCTCTTATTGCTTCCGGAATGGCTGCATCAACAGCTAGCGACTGTGATGGTGCATGCAGATCACTCAAACACAGAATAACGAAAAGCTTGAACGACAGGGAACGCAATGGGATTGCGGAGCCCCAAGAGATGAAGGCTTTCGCTGCAGGCAACAGCACCATCTCAGCTGATTCGATCAAGACGAGAGTCACCGAAATGATATGTCAAAAGGAGGAAATGGTGATTAGCTCACAAAGTTACCGTTTTCGGCGATGGCCTAAACACTTCGAAGAACAATTCAGCTGGTTGTCTTCAACACAACCTCTGGAGGAATTCAGCGACCCTGAATGGAACATCGGCGCCAACTCGCCACTAACAAGAGTTCAGCGCCAGATAGCATTTCTCCAGCGAGGAAAAGCACTTTACTCAGATGGTCTGCACGCCACACCTTTCAAAGTGGTGAGGTATAACAACTACGCTGCGGAAGATTTGGACAAAAAACTAGTGGAATGGAGCGCCTCAACCGTCAATCCAGTCTTCATGTGAAAACCACCGCGGCATCAGCTTGGTATACGGTGCATCTAAGATGTTCTCTGGCGTTATTCTGCACAGGTTGGCCGACTATCAGAACAGTCAGGCTCGTGAGAACCACGGTAGTTTTCGCCCTGACCAAGGATGTATCGACCACATCTTTCGATTGAGACACGTTTTTGAACGTCGCCACTCGTTCGAACGTCCCAAATGAGTCGTTCCCTGACCTGAAGACTGATTTTGACTCTGTCGATCGCGGTGTCCGGCGATCATGTCTCCCTTCCAAAGTTATCCATTATGAGGACAGTATGCGAACTCCTGTACGACTATACGGCAAGCTTTTGCCTGCGTTCACCACGTCTAGTGATGTGAGAGAAGGCTTCCCTCCCGCCTTTCCTCTTAAACTTTGTTATCGACGTACTGCTTGAAATTGCTCTGCTTACTTATGAAACCTCGGGGGTCGAAATGCTCCCGGGAGATTTGGTCACAGACATTGAGTATGGGAAGGATATTCTTCTCCTTGGTTAAGATCCTTCAAACATGCAAAACCATTTATCCACAAAGTGTTAAATGCTGCTACGAGACTGAGTAGGATCAGACCCAAACCTCATGACTGAAGACGAGCCAATCGATGTAGTGAAATTCAGTTACCTGGACAGTTGTACAGGTTCCGGTGGATTGGTTGGGAAGAGATTATTCCTCGAATCCGGAAGTAGCTTTTGCGAGTGTCCGACACCTATGGCTCCGACGTGACCTCAGTTTGTCCATCAAGGACAGTTCACACTGCAACATTGCGATCCATATCGCTTTATGGGTAAAAACAGCCTCTACATCCAGAGGACAACGAGAACTCAGTATTTGACTATTGTCGTCTCCGAAACATTCGTCGGGTCTGGTGGAAAATTCGGACTAGCAAGTCAAAGGTAGGTCGGGTGGTTTTAGGAGGAAACTCTTCCGCGATAGATGAGCAACTCACGCTTCACAGGCTACGCTGATTAGGACATCTACTACACATGCCAGAGGACCGCCTGCCTCACAGAGCTCTCATCATTCAGCCATGTAGTGAGCTGATTCAACTGAGAGGCGTATGCCCTAGTGTGAAAACACCAACCAGTGAACTGAACCATGTCGATAACTACCGCCTGCCTGGTTAGGGAGCCCGGAATTCAACCTGGTGTGAAAACACCAACCAGTGAACTGAATCATGTCGATAACTACCGCCTGCCTAGTTAGGGAGCCCGGAATTCAACTCACCAATGGTTAATTCTACTGGAAAAAGTAGCCAGATCGCCCAGTCAGTGACGCTTATGCATCAAAACTATCACCTTCAATGCGTGAATACCCACTCCAGGGGTGACGGAGGCTCGGGGGCTGCGCCTACCCAGTGGGTCCAATGTAGGACGGCAGTGGTGGGCTTTCAGCTAACTTACTAGTATGTTACGTCTACCAAAGCATTCTCTTTAAAACCATTAAGATGACCTAAAGTGTCGCGAGAATACAGGTCTGAATTCGGTGATGTTTCACTCTTAGTCCTGATTGGCTTTTACAGAATCACCATTAAAGTGCGTTTATGTCAGAAGAAAGCACAAACAAGGAAGTGAGTAGGTCAACATGACGAATACAGGTTCGTCGGACAGGTGACGTCCAGCCCCTCCAAAAGATGAAAATAGGATCGGGAATCAACTTCTGGAGCGCGCTCATCTTCGATAATGCATTCGTGGGGCAGTGTTCCTAAGTGAGCTAGCTGAACACCATTCTCTGGTTGAACTCCCGTACACCACTGGATGTCTACTGACCGGTCGTTAAAACTGAACTTATAAAGGAGTAAATTCTCGGGTCATAAGTTGGAAGCATCGAAGCATTCACACCTGCTAATAAACTATGGGTCGTGATAAAGGCACATGCACGGTAACATGCCGCTGTGTTGTCATGGCCTTCACATCGCCCCATCCAAACGCACCGGAACGTAGGAATGGAACGGGCGAATTTGCCAAGCAGGATACACCTGGCTTTCTACCTAACTGAGGGAAAAGTCTCAGAAATATGTAAAAATTTGTTTTCCAAAAAGAAGCACATAAACCACAAACCAACTTTAAATATAGATTCCAAATCAAAATGATTAGGTTCCACAGCCGCTGGACACGATATTGCAATCATGACAGCGACCACAGGGCAGAAGATAACAAAACGGTCTGTACAGTGGAAGGTTCCGTCATGTAAAGAAAATCCACACATCTGTGCCCAATGTTAAACAAGCCGTCTGACTTCGAAAAATCGCTTCAGATAAAACACCTGACCGATACTCATCGTAATGATCAAAATTCAACCCACCAATGGTTAATTCTACTGGAAAAAGTAGCCAGATCGCCCAGTCAGTGACGCTTATGCATCAAAACTATCACCTTCAATGCGTGAATACCCACTCCAGGGGTGACGGAGGCTCGGGGGCTGCGCCTACCCAGTGGGTCCAATGTAGGACGGCAGTGGTGGGCTTTCAGCTAACTTACTAGTATGTTACGTCTACCAAAGCATTCTCTTTAAAACCATTAAGATGACCTAAAGTGTCGCGAGAATACAGGTCTGAATTCGGTGATGTTTCACTCTTAGTCCTGATTGGCTTTTACAGAATCACCATTAAAGTGCGTTTATGTCAGAAGAAAGCACAAACAAGGAAGTGAGTAGGTCAACATGACGAATACAGGTTCGTCGGACAGGTGACGTCCAGCCCCTCCAAAAGATGAAAATAGGATCGGGAATCAACTTCTGGAGCGCGCTCATCTTCGATAATGCATTCGTGGGGCAGTGTTCCTAAGTGAGCTAGCTGAACACCATTCTCTGGTTGAACTCCCGTACACCACTGGATGTCTACTGACCGGTCGTTAAAACTGAACTTATAAAGGAGTAAATTCTCGGGTCATAAGTTGGAAGCATCGAAGCATTCACACCTGCTAATAAACTATGGGTCGTGATAAAGGCACATGCACGATAACATACCGCTGTGTTGTCATGGCCTTCACATCGCCCCATCCAAACGCACCGGAACGTAGGAATGGAACGGGCGAATTTGCCAAGCAGGATACACCTGGCTTTCTACCTAACTGAGGGAAAAGTCTCAGAAATATGTAAAAATTTGTTTTCCAGAAAGAAGCACATAAACCACAAACCAACTTTAAATATAGATTCCAAATCAAAATGATTAGGTTCCACAGCCGCTGGACACGATATTGCAATCATGACAGCGACCACAGGGCAGAAGATAACAAAACGGTCTGTACAGTGGAAGGTTCCGTCATGTAAAGAAAATCCACACATCTGTGCCCAATGTTAAACAAGCCGTCTGACTTCGAAAAATCGCTTCAGATAAAACACCTGACCGATACTCATCGTAATGATCAAAACAGCTTCAAAAGCCGCCCAAAGCACGACGCGGAAATTAGTATTTTGATTTACTAAAAATGTACTTAGATAATTATTGGAACTTACTGTTCCAGTGAATGTTCGTACGCAGCGCAACGTACTCCATCTCGAGCTTCACAGATTCTATTGAGTGTGATAGTTCGTTTACCATGCTGACTAGCTTTTTATGTGCGTCTATGAATGTAGGTCAAATAAACCGAAATGGCTACCGTCATCTTCATCTTCAGCTTGCAAGTGATCCTCTTCGACTTCCAATTCAAATAGGACAACTTTCGGTGTCAATGAGCTCATCTTGTTGCCGAAGCAATACTTGTAACTGCCGGCCTTCGAGGCGACAAACTTCGGACGCCCATTTGGTTTCTTAATTTCATTGTACATTAACTTCCCGTCCGGGCCGTACACCTAATGAAAACCCTGAAAGGACATGGACGGTGACAACTTACCGCTGCGTCAATATCAAGGAACCCTCCCTACCTCCTCATAACTTTTTGTTTTCAGGAATGCGTTCTATGAAACACTCTACGCCATTGGCGTCGATATCAACATAAAACCCCCAGCAAGGCCGCCAAGAAAACAACGAAAGCGCCAGAAACAGCCACATCGTCATTTTTCGAAACAGGCGCCGGTTACGGGACCTTCGCACGACCCTCAGTTCCGTGGGAGAATGAGTGGCAAAGATGACCGTCAGTATTCGCACAACCGTTTGAATTTTTGAAAGATACGACGTGTTCCTGATGGACAGAAAGAGACAGCCATTTGAGTTCAAAGTATCATTCCAAATTTTAGAGACCCATCTAGGTATCTCAGGTTCCCAGTGCTGCCAAGGAAATATTCCACCAGACTCACGGATTCACGGATTCACGGATTGATACACAGGATCGAGGCTATTGCCCAAGTTTCCGGGTCGGTTTTGTTCTTGTCGGTCAGTGGCTGTCGTTCACCTGAAGGGCACAAGTGAAAAAAGGGTTTAGCACTGCTCTTTATGTCCTCAGCGCGGGACAGTATGCTTGCCAGCGCGAGGATTCGCATAAATAAATGTCCAATAGTACTTTAAACTGGGTTCTGGAAGGGGCGTGGACAACCGTCGGAGAAAGTTCATTCCACGCAGCTACTACCCGAAATGAGAAAAAATTTGTCTAGTGAATGTGTGTGGTCTGAGCTTGAAAATTTTCTTACTATGTCCTCGCCGTGTGTTTGCTGGGTCAACGGTGAAAAACCTGTTTCCAAGCTTTGTTCAAACAGGGCATAAGTAAGAATTAGGTCCTCTCGGAGGCGACGGTACTCCAGGGGAAAGAGATCAAGCATCGCGAGACGCGTTTCGTAGTCCACGGATTTGAGGCGGGCAAACGTTCTCGTAGCGGCCCGCTGGACACGCTCAATGAGGGTGACGCCTTTCGTGCGTCCTGAGTAGACAACTTGGTTGGCCTACTCCAGGAGCGGTCTGACGTCGACCCCATAGAGTATTTGGAAGTCCGTGCGAGTAATACGGGAGGAGGTGCGTAAAATGGCGAATGCCCTTTGGGCCGATTTCTCATGGTGCAGTGAGATTTGATTGCCAGAGTGCCAGAGGTATGATTGCTTCAATGGACAATGAAATTTGGTGGGTTGCGAATTGGTGGGCCGCTTATCGGTTTCTCCGCGCGCATGATGAGTCAGAGAGTTAGGTGGCACTGTGTGAGAAAGATATATCACTACAGCCCAGGAATCGATGGACGCATATCACGAATTCGAGGATTGATTCGGGATTCCCAAGCGTTCGCCACAGCTACCTCTCCGGGGGCCATTCAAGCCATTCTTTGCGTCGGTGGATAACACTGCATTTCTGGCTCAATAAAATTAAAGATTTTATGCCTGGTCTCGGACGAATTATAAAGGCGGGCGCAGCCCTGCCGCCGCCTTCACACTTTGCGAACCGGAACTCCTTGGGTGGAGAATGGATTCCCCCAGAGATGCCTGAGTGCGCCCTGTGACCATGCTATTATTAGACGTCAAGGCATAGTCTTTGGCAGAACCCCACCTGGCATGCGCAATTTTTTTAAAATCTGTGTGTTTGTGTTTCCGCGTCTACACCAAAAACTACAGGGCCCCAATATACTTTACATTTGTTAAAATTTCCTAGAACCGATCTTTATTCGTAGTTTTTGGCGCCTTTTTACTTTGGAATCGCCTACTGCCCTGGCTCGTAGGGGAGGATGCGTTGACCGTACAATGCTCGTAGCTGCAAAACCTTTGCGAGTGGAATGAAACATCACGCCTGAATATTACATTTTGTTGCGTATGTACTCAAACCGAAAATCGTTATCCCAATAAACGTTCACATTTTTGCCGCTCACCAAATTTCACCGCCCAATGAAGCAATCATACCTCTGGCGGGAAAGTCTGGTGGGATACTTTCCCAGCATCGCTGAGACTCCGGGACGCCTAGATGGGGCTCTAAAGTTTGAAATCATACTCTGAACTCAGTTGCCTCTCCCTTTTAATCCATCAGGCACACGTGTCAGCTTTTGAAAATTCTATTCCATTGTGAGCATACTGAGCGCAGCGAGCTGCTGCCCAAACTTTAGATATATTCCTTGACAGTTTGTTCAACAAATGGCTCTGGGCGGTTACAGGAGGTATAACTGGGTGGTTCTTGTGTACGTGGCTAAGAAGGAGCAACGAAACGTGACGCTACATTGCGGATATAGCGGGAGACCCCCAAAACCAAGTGAGAGACGATGAATCACATGAAGGTATGTTGCTGCTGCGAAGAGGTGCTATCCATCAGGTTGCGTTTGAGAAAGCACGAAAAACATCATCCTGTCAGCGTTCTTGTTCGCGAATGCAGGGTGCTTGATTTTTTGCGATCGACTGTCTATAAACAAAGGGCCAGTCGGAGAGGAGCTGGATTATTTCAGCGCCTTGCTGTAGTACGGAACGCTGCGCCGGACGTGCGGCAGCCAGGAAGCACTTAGCACACAGCATTAGTATAACTAAATCAGGAGGCGCAAACCTGCTCCGCCGAATAAGCCTTGTGTGACTTATATTAATTGTGGCAAGGAAACGGACATCGGCCCGTGTTGGTGTCGCATATGCTTCGCTGGAAAGCAAAATACTATGTCATTCCCACTGTCTTAGATGTTGATGGGACACATGCGGTTAACCGATTTCGGTACGTCCCCCAAAAGCGCTTCAACCCTATTACGGGGGAACAGACTCTCGAACATCCTGATCATACATCACGCAGGAACCGCAAGTTCGATCATGGGCGTCCTTATGGAAGCTAACCGGTCCGCCCCTAAGCGCAAACCCTATCTAATGCAATGAGATGCTAAATGCATCAAATATAAACTTTCATAGTGAATAAAATGGTGGCCGGATATGTGTTTGACTCCGATGTTGTGCTGTGCTGTTTCGTGCCTTATAACACCCGTGCGTGTTAGTTACGGACACTAGGTTAACAATCGACACATTCCACACTGCAATGTGAGTTCTATTTTTATTATTGTGGTATTAGACGGAGGACACCGTTATTTGTCTCTTAATACATGGTACTGTGGCGGTGTACAACGCACAGGTGACCGTCCTCATACAACTCCGCGTGTGGTAGTGCTACTAGCAACCAACGAGAGAATAAACCACTCTGGAAATATAAAGAATGAACATCAGAAGACGTCCAGATACGCTGGGTGGCATGCGTGTGCATACGATGTACATGTCGTTTCGCCGTGCCCCAAAGATATCCCGGCGACTCTACTGAATCGGGACCCCATCCGCACGGATTGCCCTCTCCTGAACCACTTTCGTACTTCTCAAATTGCGCATCTTCAACGCTCTTGAGGCCTCTGGGTTGATGGAAACCTCGCGTGGGCGCCGACTTATTTCGCCCAACAGTGTATTGCGACCCAACATGTCGTCGCATAAACTAGATTCCGCACGGGCCAACTAGCGTCATCCCCAGCGGATCTCACTGATCAAGTTATGATCAAAGATTCCCTGGTACATGGTGACCAGTGTGTCGTTTAGCCATTGCGTCCACCTTGTGAACCTCTCCACAACCCCCTTACCAGGTGAATTTTCATTTTCAATGCATGCATGTTCCATTGCTTGTTCAAATTAAGTGATCAGTTTTACTGGACTGGCCATCATGGACTGAATTATTCACATAACAACTAGAGTGCTCGTTAATTCAGCGGCCTTAGTTGTGGCTGTTTCGTACCTTGCGAGCTTGTATATCTGGCAGTGTGTACAATGGATGAAAGCTTCGGGTGTTGGTTGGGTATACACTGCAGGAAGGGCCACTCCTTTGCGTTGCACTGTGGTAAGTTCATATACCTATCACACACAACATCACGGTTGCTTCAACCAATATCGTGGTTCCAAAGCCTGCGTTTAATTGAGGAAATTCATAAAAGTGAAACTTTGTTGTCTATCCTTAGCCACCTGCTTGACTTGTTCCGGTTCTCATTCATCTGGAGATGCTATGGAATATAGGCAAAGGAAAGCTGTCAATCCGTCTGCTAAAATGCATGCTACCTAAATGTACTTTGTGGCGGACGAACCTGCAACTGTCTGTCTTATATGGGATTGTACCACACCAAGTCTACTTCCTCAGCCAGAAATAATACACTCTCCGACCTTCTGTTCCTGGGCGTGATCAAATACAAATAGGAATACAAATACCCCGCTATTCCCTCAATATTAGTATTCACAGCTGGCGCCTATACACTTTTTTCACCATACTCCACCTGTTGCTTGGAGCCGACCGCAGTGGCTCGGTGACTGGTAACCCACACAGTTTTTCAATTTACCTTCCAAACTGAGGTGCCGCTCAGCTCACGTGGCAACTTTCGGTTGAAATAATCTTTGTCCGTCGTCCCGGACGTTTTACTCCAGTCATCCTGTGTGTCTGAATTTTCGTATCACACCACCTGCCACTCTGCACAGCGGTATTCTTCTGGTGGGACGATAACAGAGCTAGAAATGACGGCTGGCCCTACCAACTCGCATTGTGACTGCCACTGTCAACTAGGCCAACGGTTAGCCTACTTGCTCGTTACCACATAGGCTGACTCCCCACCCCTCCAAAATCTGCTCAAACACTCCGTTGCCCTGGGCTCTTGTCTGCCGGTCGACTGATGCTCAGTGTTAAACATGAGGTGCCTTGTTTACCACCAGTGCCAGCCTCTTGCATGGCTGATCGAGTGACCAACATATACACCAAGAAGCACAGTCGTACCGGTTTTCCATGTGCCTCCTGCAGTATATTAGCATTATATTGACAAGTTTAGCCAGTCCCTCATTGCTAGATACTCCACACAATCTTAATTTTATTCGGGGTCATTTAACGACCTGCCATCATTCTTATGACTGTAACAAACCCTAGTTTTTCCATAATTAACTAGACTTTATTATCATGATACCCCATATATACTGGCGTTTACTGCTACCATGCCGCCACCGCCTCTTTTGGGGTTAAAACTTCTGCAGTAACTGCTCCAAACGCCCGGTATGTTCGACACTTTCTGCTCGGTTTCTGTCTTACATCCACATGGATCACTAACTGAAATAAAATTACCTGTTATGCTACATCTGCTGGATTCTCTCTGTGTTGATCCCATTGGATGACCCAAATCCCGCTACCCGCAGAGGTGAAAACAGTCTGTCCGGTCACCTCGACCATGGCGTCCATTGTGGGGCCATTCGGGAGCCGGAGTATGCCTGTGCAGTGATGGCGCGACACCGCAGTCTGATAACACGTCCGCGGCGTTTTTCTCAATACTCAGGACTGACCTTCTTGCCCTCTCGGACAGCTAGTTTGAACGTACTTCTAACCCGGCACAACCAACATTGGGACGGGTTCGTCCAAATCCGCTGGTCTCTCCCCTCTGATTCAACAGACTTGGTGCACTTTCAGTTTTTTCTGCCCGCAAACTCGATGGTTTTTTATTTGCTTCTTGCCAGGTCCCATGTGTTAGCAAAATTCCACCTTCTTAAGGAGTTTTACACCTGACCCCATTAGAAAGGCAATACCATCCACTCTAGGCAGGCATGGTGTGCACCATACTCCTGAGATGCAAATAACCATCTATGACTACTGCGAATCATTCCACCTCCTCGCTCCTGCTTACGCTTTTCCTGACCCTAGCCTTTAACGGAAATGTTCGGGGCCACGCAGTCTCACCGACGGTTTTTACTGTTTCTTAAATTTCGCCAGCGCAATCAACTATATACCCTTAACTCTCCGGCCCGGTTGTCCTAGTTTCTAGTTTCCCACAAATAACAATTTCTCGTCACGCGACAAGCACGATCAGTTGTTTTCAACTCAATCTATTGTGTTATTGCTCGCCATCTTCAACTTGCAGCCGACGGATTTTGCCTCAAATGATCTGTTCCTTACACGCTGGGGAAAAGCTGTCAGCTGTGTTTCACTGTCCCCAACATCTAGATTCAGATCATGTTAGTTTTAACAGGACCCTTCTATGTTGGATAATGCCCATTACTAAGTGGGCATTATCCCCGCACTGCTGAGCTCCCACAAATGAGGTTGGTTGTACATTTATTTTGACCGTTCCAATATACCCAATTCCGACTGTTTCCACCCAACAGAATTTGAATAAACATATTTGACACAGACGTTACTTTTGATTCCACTTCAACTCCAACGGGAACCTAGAACCTCAAACGTGAATTTGAAGGCTTCACCGCTCAGAGTTCCCAAGACTGTGCATCTTCGTTGAGCAGGTTACAGTGAAGGAGCAGTGCAGTTCCCCAGTTGGAAAAATCCACGAGACTGGTGCGGTGTCTGTCATATAAAGACCAGCGTGCAATCAAACGAAACAGGAGCTACCCAAAGGGATTCGGATTCTTCTGGAATTGAAATCCAAACTGCTCTTCAAAAAGTAACCGGAGGCTTGGAAGACGGTTTGGCATTTTACGGGATGAGGAGCCTCAATGAACTATAAATTTCCCAACGCATCCTCTCAGAAGAGTGCCATTTAAGTACACGGGACTGCCAGAGATACGGACTAACCGTCTTTCCACTAAGCAACAAAAGCATTAGGAAGGCATTTATTCTGCTCTGGTGACCTCGTCACATAGAACATTGACAATGCGCAGCTACCAACAGCTTCTACTCTTCAGGAGAGAGGATCCTCGTTAAGTCTTGAACAGGACATTCAGCGCGCCAGTGTCAGAGGCGGTCAATACAAGGGCCCTGAGGAAAAACTTGCTAACATTGGTGAAGTGTATTTACCAGGCGTTTAGTCAGTGGCTCGGCAAAAATGACATTCTTTTTGCTTGGTAAAAAGCGATTTTTGGGCCAAAACACCCGTCTGGTGACCGTTTAGCGCTCAACATTCACACTATCAACACAGCTAGCGTGCTGTGAAAGGCAAAGAAACACAAGAGTCACATTAATTTACCTCGTTTCTAACAACTTGAAATGCGCGGCCCAAAGGGGAATCCATACAAACCAATCTTACATGATAAAAATGGACAGCTTAACACAAGCCCGGAGCAAAGAGCTCGCTTCGGACGCTTCATTTTTTGACGCATTAAAAGCACTTGATTGTGCTTCGCATGTTCCATTTCTGACTGTCCAGAATGTTATTTGATTCAAGGAGAATTCTACGCTAGATTGAGGCCGTCCTCATATGTGGAACATTTCGTGTGGAAGTCGGCTCAAGCCACACTTTCTCTGCATCCGTCTAAATCAACTTCCCCCTCAGGACCACCCCTACTCACATCAAAGACATTTGGGATGCGCTTTTGAGTCCGCGTGTACCTTTTTTGTGGATATCTTGAAACTTCGGAGTGCAAACGCCAACACCGCTCAGACGGATGCAGACGCCGCAAAGCAGTTGTCAGTATGCTAGTACGTTTCCCTGAATGACAAAAATGTGCGCAAATGTTCTAGGATCCTCAGCGAGCACATCTGTCCTGTGCGGTCGAAGTGGACCAGGAAGCACTATAGATGGAAATACTAAAAAGGATTTAGGTATCTGACCCTTTATCTCTTAAAAAAAAGAAAAGAAAAGAAAGAAAAATAAAAGATCACTTGGGATAGCCTGAAAATATTCTGCAACGCCCATGACCTACATCGGCGAGCGTAGTTGTATCTGCTTTCGTCAGGACAGAGGCTACACCGCACCAAAGCCCATTCCGTCATCCAAACAGAGAACACATCTACTCACCACTCACAGTGGTAGACACTAAAGTCTTCACCGCTAGGCATCACCTACAGATTAGAGCTGACAGCAGTGCTTCGGGGACTGGTGACTATTTCTCAAGCACACACTTTCTCTCCTGGTATATATCCAACTCATGTAATAAACACTCGATTAACCAGTTAGCTCAAAATTCCATTCCCGCCAGCCCTTACACATCTGATTCCCATACCACACTTTTGCGCGCTTATATCGGCTTTTACTAGATCCCTTGTAATATAATACCGTATATCAGCAAAACCAGCCCCTGATAGCTAGCCTACGAAGTACAAATCTATCTATTCCCTAATCCATGTAATCGCTTGTCATCATCCTAGTTGCATCAGACGCCAAGTTTTTATTTTTTTCTATGTATATAAATGCATATTTTAACATTTCATATCCCCTCAAACTCACTATGTTTTGCATCCCCTCACCTTCCCAATTTTTAAACTTCGGAAGTGCCCGCTTTGGACGACTGATCTCCACTCCACCTGACCTATGATCTACAACTCCGGGATCACCAAGCGGACCAAGAAAACCTGCAGTCCCATATCGGCTTCGTTCCCGCTTGTTTCCTCGACCAGGCTGAAACGAATACCGCTGCTGAATGAACTGCATACCCAAGACGAATCATCTCAAATTTGACGTCCGTCAGGGGGCTGTCCGAAAAGTGAAGCATGTCAGGCCAATGATGGCACGGCACTGCCATACTCAGTTTGGTAGCACACCCGCAACTGTTCCATTCCTCCCCTCAACCATGCCCTCCTGCCTACTCGTTTCATTGACCCCAACGACTACCATGACATTCATTCCAACCTATGGGACTACTCGTTCAAATTCAATCACCTCTGTGTCCCCATCCAACATAACCCCTACACCTGACGTCCCAGCAACAGAGCAACCAGTGAGTCTGCTTGTTCACAGATCGTACCATATTTGTGAGACTAAACTTGCCGTGTTCTCCCAATTCGAATTAACCCATCTCCACCTCCACTTTTGCTTGCTATGACTCCGGCCATTCACCCAACCGCCCAAGGTCACTCATGGCCGGCAATGGTTTTCCAGTTTTAGTTCATGTCAGCCAACTGAGTCACTGAATTACTCGGATCTCATGCCTACTGTTCCCTACAAGGTGCAAAAGAAACATATTATTATTTAATCGAGTACCTCCCATTGTTTGCGACATTGTCCCCTTTTCGCGCAGCCACCACTACCGCAGATACCTCAGTCATGCCTCATTCTGACTGTAAACGCATGATCATGCCAGACGGCATGCCACCCACAAGTTGGGAATAAACATCAACATTACCATTAACATCATTCTGCGGGTGACTCAGTGTATCTTCCTCCGTAATACGTGCACACATTTGCAAGTACTCAATGGAACCTACATCGTACCCCCTGCCGGATACGCCAGACAAGATTCTGCTAGTTGTTCGAGTACCATGAGCTAATACGGATTTGGTTACTGACATGAAGTCCACCGATTTTCAAAAGCGCTGTTGAACTAGTTTCCCCCGATAATCGTCACCTCCGGGCCACCTAAATCTCACTTTTTTTCTTGACGAAAGGCATTTTCACCTGTGACCCAACCAATGAAGGGCGAGGACCTGATATGTAGATTTTTGGGTACAGAGGGCGTACATTGGTTCGATAACAATTTTTGTCGGGTATTTCGTCGGGGAATAACTTCTTCACGGCGGTTGTTCGCCATACTTTCGGAACCCAGTTCAGAGCTATCTGATATGCATTTTATGTGTTCTCGCGCTCGCAAGCTTGTCGACGAGTGCTTAGCAATCAAAGAAGGGTGCTACACTCTTCTTCGCCTGTGCATTTCAGAGCAAATCCTATCCGGAAATCTTAAAAGAAAGCACAGATCCCATTTGTCAGTCCGTGAATTTGCAATAGCTTGAGGTTACATCTGCTTCAAAGGTCGTTATGAGGACTGCAGTTCAAGGGGAGCTTCGGCAGTAGGTAAGGATTATCATAATGCTGGCTAGCACATTGGTCCCTGCGTTTTGTACGTCGAGGCTTTTAGTGATAAGTATGGTCCGATTGTGTACGAATGCTCATTTTGGGGCGCTGGCCTGCTTTCTCGGACAAATATTTGGAGTGACCATGTTACCGGATTCTTTTTAAATAGGAGTCTTATTCCTCTCCACAGTGTGATAGCCCACAATTACGACGGCCTCATGCATTTTATAGTGCAGAGGTGTTATTCAAAACTCCTAACTGTGTATGTATCATCTGACATTGAAATTCCCCACGTTTATTCTGTTCCCATTTGTAACCCCACCCCTGTTTTGTGTTCAGCGTATGCATATGAACTGACGTTTGTTTGTCCTTACCACTTCACTTATTTAGCCTTGAAGTCATCCGGCCATTTTTATCCGACTTTGCACGTGTGACTGTCTCAAGTGCCAGCGGCTAGACGCACGATGAATTTTTCTGCAAGCGCCCTGCTGGCGAAATAAAAACTTTAACGTCAAAATGCTGCACTTCTTTGCATATATGCGTAGACTAAAACCCCCTCATCTTCCGTCACTTTTTGCGATTTTTTAATCGAACTCTTCTGAAAATTATTGGCGCACATTCGGCTTTGAACTCCGTCTGCCATGGCTTTGGAAGTGGCTTTCTTTGAGAAATTTGTGGGTGGATCTTTTTTACGGCATTTGAGAAGACCTTAAATGAATATATGAAGGATAACATTGTGATATTTGTGCGTTCATCCAGTAATCCAGGCCCTGCTGAGATATGGAACGCCGTCATCTGAGGTGCGGCAGTTTGTGGCGGATGAATTCGGAAAGATTCGTACTACTAAGGATATACACCAGAAGTGTCGACCGGCTATGTTGAGTAGGTGCCTAATGGTTGGGTTGTAATGTAGCAGATGATATGCCTTCGGTCCTGGCCAAACTTTGGGAGACCGGACGCGTCCTTGTGTGTCAGGGAGAGGAAGGCCACTATAGCCACATATGTTTCTCCCGATGGCGGCAGGTAGCGTTATTCTGACGCTTTCCAGATGTAGTAAATATGGACGGGACACATGCAACAAACCGCCTTGGGTAAGTTTTTTAAAGCATCTAATATTCGGCATTTAGATATAAACTGTACACATCCTTGATGGCGGGCGGCATGGGAACCGGACGTCCGGTTATGTATGCGTTCGTAGAGAGCGAGCTGTTTGCTCCCATGCGTAAACTGTTCGGCTTATGTTATTGGCGTGTGTTGTTTAAATTTGATGAACTCGAGGTCTTTCTAGCATAATTCGCAACCTATAATGAAGAACTCCGATTTTTGCCGCAAACGTGAACGATGTTTAGCAAATAACTAGCGTGCACTACGGAATTTTTACTGGCAACAAAGAATCATCGACCAAAATTTGTTTGCACGAATGCGCCTACGCATATGTTGCATCTCCAAAGGCCATTTAGATTCTAGAATGTTGAGGAAATCTGTTCCAATGGAAAAATACCTGAAAGTTACGTTCATTGTATGTGAGTAAAACTTTTCCACAATTCGCGATTTTTTATCGACAGGTATCAGGCGGTGTTTACAGACCTGGAGATTTCGTTCATTTAAACAAAGCGCCATAGCAAAGGATTTTCAATAATACGGGAGCATATACATTATACGTAGACATTCTACACTATGAAGTGGCAAGTCTCATTGTGCGAATAGCCAGCGGCGTCGCAAGTCGGAGCCCGTTTGCTCCCTCGCTTTGCACTTTTGGAGTGCAAGTGGGCTGTTTGTTTTGGACGCGCAGCTACTGTCGAGGTTTGTATAATTTGTGAATTTCTCTTACACTAATGGTACCGTATGGAAACCCAGCTTCGACTTTGTTTTGCCTACCCGGAGGTTCTGGTATTACGCGTCACTCGAAGATGCCGTTCGACCGTTACAGTGTATAAACATCCCACTGGCGATCAAAGTTTGTCCGTTCGGGATAAGAAAAACAGGCGTGGATATTGAAAAGTCGCGACAGGTTGTTACCTGTCCGTGTGGTTTGCGCATGTATGGGAATTCTTACCAAATGGCATAGACGAGGTGGCAGTGTTTGACTTCATTAAGGCCGTAGACCAACACTTACGGTACAGCTTCCCAACGTGAAGAACTGGTCCTACGAACGGTGGTGTTTAGCGCTAGGTCGAGTGCAATTAGGCGCGGCGTCATTTTTGGAGAGAGCTGATACAGGCCGAGGGTCCCCTGGAGTTATCCATACAGGCTTGGAATCGGATCATGTAAAAATTTCGTGCATGGGCCCACGGCCACATAATTATGCCGTTGGTTTAAGAACCCATACTTCATGAGCAAAACGTTTTCATGCGTTGAAACAGGGGTATACAGGTGCAAAGCACTAAAACAATTATAAGGTTGTCTAAAGCATGACAACTCAACTGTCTGCCCGTTCCGTTTTCACTAATGCGGATGAGAAGGTCCCCAAGAGATTGAGGGCAGGTTTTTAAGAGTTGGTAGAGACTTTTCATTTCTTTTCTTTCTATCTCTGATGAGGCCATTCTGATGGAGACGGAGATGACTGATTGAACTACACTGGAATAAGGGTGTCTTAATTTTGACAGCACGAATAACCTTAACCCTCATGTATGATTGGCACCGATATTCAGGCTAAATTGACTGATGAAGGTCGCTGACGGGAATGCCTCAGGAAATAAACTCGATTGGGTTAAATTATGTGATAATATCTCAAAATACAATTTAGGGTTCTCTGAGATCGCTAGTCATCGGGTTTACGGGAGTGGGAGGAATAGAGTCGACCGTGTCACCAAACAAATGTAATGCGCAGTATTAATAATAATAAACATTATTTTTATTATTGTTATTATTATTAACCTTGTGTCATCTTAATTAAGCTTTGCGATCCGGACGATATGTAGCCAGCCCTACACCCGCTTGCTAACACAACGCATGCGTAAGGAATATTTTCATGACTCTCAAAATTGACCAAAAATCGGGCCTTGGTTTGCTCGTGAGAAATTTCGTTCTACTTAGCAAAGTCACTCAGTGTACGTTACTACGCGAAAGCTTTGCTGAGCGCCGCTCCGAATCATTTATTATGCACCTGAAGTTCTAAGATGGATTGTCTGTTCATTGATAATAACATTGCTTGTGATAGTTCGCGGTTTTTTCTTCGCGGTATTTCGAATGGTTGTCCACATGATCGATTATTGGGCTATCATGTCCTGCACACATATTCAAGTGCACAGGGTGAAACATTCAGGTGGTTGGTATGTCTCAAACCAAACCTCGATTATTAATGACCGATGGTAATAGTGTCATGATTGTAAAGATCATGGTTTACAAGATAACGCCACTCGCCAAGTTCCAACCTATAAACTTTTGAGAGAAAACGATTCGGCGTTGCGTATCTATCTTCCTCATGCCGGATGTTTATCCCAGAAAAATTTATACATCTTGCGGTACCCGCTATGGGCGCAGCTGTCGTTGTGAGGCGCTGATTTTTGAGGAGAATATATCCATTATCATTCCTGAGCCAGAATCAGCAGATCAACAACACCGCGCAGCGGAATGATTCACAGTAATTGTCCGAGTCCTATCTAGAAAAAGGCCGTAATATATCGCGATCGGCAGCGTGAGATCCGGCAAAAAGAAAGTAACATCTCGTCACACCACTGAGACAAATAATTAATTGCAAGGCACTCGCCTTCACATGAATGAATATGAAAAAAATGTTGGAACTGATTCGCCCGTTCTGCTACTGAAACATTCTAAGTAGTTTCTAAATAATTCGTTGGACATTTCGGCATCCGTGGCGGTCTTCTGAAATGTGCCTCCGGGAAAGAATTTTCGTTTTCTGGTGTCCTTAAATATGTTTGGGACGCGCCTAACTGGGTTTCTGGAAGAATAACTAGTTATACAATTAATTTTCGGATAATCAAACCGCGATACGAGGACACTCATACGCTGATGTGATAACCAATTTGGCCGTAAGATAGACCAGCTCACGATTTTCGACAAAATATGAAGCAGCCACCGAAAATTCAGGTTAAAAATATTGGCTTGCATAAAAGGTCTCCACCGCATATCCAGGATAGTTGATTTGCTTTTCCTGGGGAGAGGGAAGAAAACTTTGTAGAACATGAACTTTTGATTCCATGATATTGGAGAAGTGATATAAAAATTATAAAAACTATACAACATCCGGACCCGCCAAACAATGACCACTGCGTCCAAAAATTCTCTGAAACCGTGGTTTGAAAAGGAAAAATTTAGCGTAATCGCTCAGCATTTGATGGTAGTTATTTGGGCCCTCAATGTCTCCTCGCGCTGATGCAGTTTCATTAGAAGCTGTCTAAACGAACTCGGAGCCCACTGCGGGCGAGAAATTTGTATTTTAATAGCTGCCGGTGGCTTGAACGATTGTTTGTGTAAGAGCGGTGGGAAATTTTGCGGAAAAACTGGTTTATTAGCATATTTTCTTGCGCATTGGTTTTGAAAATAATCTCAAAACGACTTGGACAATGATCACTCCTACAGCGTCAGCGCAAACTCAAATCGGAGTGGTCATTCGCAACCTGGGTATGGAAAATTCATCTATTGTTGTGGCAACATCCCTCTTCATCTTTAACTCCGCCGCGCCCAACAATGCATATGTACGCCAAATTGCGCTATGGAATCATTGATGCTCCCACGTTATCGCTAATTGGACTAATTGAGCGAGTGGTGATCATGCCGCATGATCATGCCAGACGGTATGCCGCCTACAAGTTGGGAATATACATTGTTGTCCCTTTATAACACCAAGTCACCAGATTCAGCGCGGACACCGATCAGTAGCCTTGGACAAAGGGATTCACTACGCTAGCCACAACTTTGTTTAAATATGTGTTTTAAAAGATATCGCGGNAAGGTAGCGCGGAAGATGTGTACGAGTCGTATTTGATTATAAATATTTAGAAACCCTGTCGAGTAAAAAACTGAGAATTGGAGTAACCACACACTAACTTTGTACCGCTGCAATCAAAAGAGTTTTAGCGCGGTACGTTCGAAATCAGTTTCGTTTTTTCCTCGTGCAAACTCGTGAAAGAATTTTTTCGTTGTTCAATCTATTCACAGACTACACACGAGTAATTGTTGAATTTCATTAATCTAACAAAACATCTGAGAGATAACCCTTGATATTTTGCGCACACTTCACAAATTACATCTAATCCAAAACAAGACATCAATTTAAACCGATTGATGGAACGCATTCTGAAGCGAGCCATCCTAGGTCACCTTACTTCCAGCAATCTGATATCTCCAGCTCCATGCGGATTTCTCTTAAACCGCTCTTGCGTGACAAACATACTCGTGTTTATGGACAGCTTAACCCAAGCCAAGGCCGAAGGACTCGTATCGGATGCCATATTTTTCGACTTCTCAAAAGCATTTGATAGGGTCCCACACGTCCCGCTGCTCCACAAACTCGAGTCTTACGGGATTCAAGGGAAAATCCTTCGCTGGATCAAGGCGTTCCTATCAGACAGGTCATTCCGAGTGAGAATAGGCTCAACCTATTCCTCTCCAGCGCCGGTCTCCATTGGAGTTCCTCAAGGCTCCGTCTTGGGACCACTCCTGTTTCTGATCTACGTCAACGACCTCCCAGACGTTCTTGCGAGTCCATGTTTACTTTTTGCGGACGACTTGAAATCCTGGAGTTCCAATGCCAGCGCCCTCCAAATGGATGTAGACGCTGCCAAGCAGTGGTCGTTGGACTGGCACCTTCCTCTGAATGATGAAAAGTGCGTCCATGTGTCGTTTGGAGGGGATTCAGCGAATGCCTTTGTTATGCATGGTGAAAAGGGACCAGAAAACATCATGAGGATAGATGCCAAAAAAGATTTAGGCATCTGGGTCTCCTCAAACTTGTCCTTCGCACTACACCATGAGAAATCGGCCCAAAAGGCATTCGCCGTTTTACGGATGATCCGACGTACCTTCTCCCGTATTACTCGCATGGACTTCCAAATACTCTATGGGGCCTACGTCAGACCGCTCCTGGAGTACGCCAACCAAGTTGTCTACTCAGGACGTACGAAAGACGTTACCCTCATTGAGCGTGTCCAGCGGGCCGCCACGAGAATGGTTGCCGGCCTCAAATCCGTGGACTACGAAACGCGTCTCGCGATGCTTGATCTCTTTCCCCTGGAGTACCGTCGCCTCCGAGGGGACCTAATTCTTACTTATGCCCTGTTTGAACAAAGCTTGGAAACAGGTTTTTCACCGTTGACCCAGCAAACACACGGCGGGGACATAGTAAGAAAATTTTCAAGCTCAGACCACACACATTCATTAGACAAAACTTTTTTCATTTCGGGTAGTAGCTGCGTGGAATGAACTTTCTCCGACGGTTGTCCACGCCCCTTCTAGAGCCCAATTTAAAGCACTATTAGACATTTATTTATGCGAATCCTCGCGCTGGCAAGCATACTGCCCCGCGCTGAGAACATAAAGAGCAGTGCTACACCCTTTTTTCACTTGTGCCCTTCAGGTGAACGACAGCCACTGACCGACCAGAACAAAACCGACCCGGGAAACTTGGGCAATAGCTTCGATCCTGTGTATCAATCCGTGAATTCGTGAATCTGTGAAAGGTGTTTGTGTATTTTTCAGGCATGTGGTGTTGACAGGTGGACGGCCCATGGATATGAAGGACCACCGTTGGTCGTTGGATTAGTCTACTATGTATTGTTGGAACATTATAATCAGCTACGCGCATATGCACGGGCCTGGTAGTAACTGTGATTATCCTCGGCAGGCGACATCGAATGTAGGTATGAATGTACCTGGCCGCTGTTGTCCATTGGACTTGGCTACTGGGCATAGTTGAAGCCTCATACTCAGCGTCGCACATAGACACAAGCCCTGTAATTACAATAAGTAGCCACGGTAGGTGATATCGACCACAGTTACGAGTATGACGGACCGTCGTTGGATATCACACATAGTCGGAGCCTCATTTTCATCGGCCCGCCTTGATAGTGGCCTGGTGTTTACTATAGGTAGCAGACATAAGCGAGGGCGCGCACAGTTATGGGTATGACGGGCCATCGTTAGCGGCCAAATTAGGACACCGCGCATAGTTGGGGCCTAATAATCAGCGTCGCATACAGGCACTGGCCTAGCAGTTTCAACAGGTGGTCAAGGTAGTCAATATTTCGTACAATTTTGAGTATGAGGTCCATCGTTCGCCATTAGACTAAGCATGTGTGCATAGTTTAGGCCTCGTGTTCATCAGATCGCATAAATACTGGCCTAGTGTTTATCATAAATAGCAAAGGTAAGCGGTAACGCGTACAATTACAAGTACGACAGATTAGGTTGGATTAAGTTACCGGCTAATCAAAGCCGCACACGGATACGGAACTAGCAGGCACAATGAGTAGCAAGGTTAAGCGACATCGAGTACAGCGATGGGTATGACAGGCCATCAGATTAGGCTATCACGCATAGTTGGAGTTTATTTTTACTGGCCCGCATGGACACTGGCTTGATGTTTACTATAAGTAGCAAATATAATCGGTATTGCGTATGGTTATGGGTATGAAAGACCGTCTTTGGTCATTGGATTATGTGACTGTGCATGGGTGAGGTCTCATAATCAGCGTTGCGTAATAATCAGCTTATTCTCTTGCTGTTTACACAGCTTACATTGTACAGCATCCCCATTTGCGACTACTCTGTATTTCTGCTCAATATATCACAAGACTCTGGGACTAGCGTCTGACGATGGTTTCTACTCTCGTGGATAGTGGTGTGGTATTGGCTAAGACCCGTTGACAAGAACCGCGATGAGAAAAACAAGCTATTTACAGCTTTTGAAAGCGTCGAGCATTAACATTCAAGCAGTGTAATTGACAGGAAGAAAATGCATCTTATCTGGGGAGAGTCGACAAAACTCTCCCCGGAATAGCGTAAATAGAGATTGTTCATTCAAGCTTTCGTTAATCAGAAAAACTGCTTTAAAGTGTTTGACTAGGGAGGAAGTGCCAGTGTTGTTTGTGAGGACACAAGTTCTTTAAGCCTATCAGCTGTTGTAGTTTTCGGATGAATCATATCTCGGTGGCCGGTGCTTAGCACTGACAACCTATTTGTGTGGCATTTCTATATTTGTGCGCCAACCGCTTTTCATTTGTTTGATCAAGGTAAGACTAAATTAATGAGACCAGTGCTTCGCGTCACTTGAACTTCCCTTGTTTATCTCGAGCTCACTTCATACGTCCTTATTTTGGACCATTTCTTTATGTAATATACGTTGTCAATATTTCATGGTATGGCGACTGAACAACACCAACACCATTCGTTACAATGGAGGAAATAGAGCGGTGCAACCAACCAGTCAAGCTCGAGAAGTTCAAACCACAACGCATTGCCAATCAAGGCCAGTGAACAAAGAAGTAAAGTAGAAGGCGCTGGGATGACGAAACAAAACAAGGGAACGCAAACCGAAACTCAACAAAGATAAAAAACAGACCAGTAGATTTGAGAAAAGTTGTTACCCCTAAGTGGTCAACCACGTTGGAAGGTCACAAATAGACTTCATATGCTATGTAAACGCACTCGGACAGAGAGAATTACCCACCCAACTGTGCGCTGATGATGTCTCCTCGTACGGTGACAAAACGTTTGCAAGCCAGGAACACTTGTAGTGTTAAGTATCCCGATACAGAACTTTGAGTGACGCGTAGGTTCAACAATCCCGAATATCAAAAGGAAGAATTGGGTTCGTAATTCTACGGTACTATTACACAAAGGGCAAGCAAATGTGTACAACAAACCTCAATTGTTAACGTTCGTGGCGTCAACACGTTCACAAGTCTATCACTGACCGGCACAGCGCAGTGTCAACGTCCGCACACCAAACAACGGCGAGCGGAATGACGGCTCGGAAGCGTGGGTTGTAGCCGTTCCTTCCGACGACGGTCGCGTGATTCTCACTGGACGTGCGATCACGCGGAGCCCATGTGAAAACATGTCAAGGCAGGCCCAGCAAGCGAGACACGAACGCACTTGGATAAGTAGGTCAGCGGCGCACATTCACGCACAGACACACATGTCAATGTACAGGTGTCAGAAAGGACGGCCTCTGTGGCAAGGTGAGTGGCGGGTACGAATAAGCAAAACAACCGGAGAACAAAAGTACATAGGCGGAGTAAGCAGATGAATGGGGGAATTATCATAAGATCAAGTTAGATTCAACATGTAGTTTCCTGTCTGAATTCTGGCCTCAACAGCCTCACTTCCACTACTACAGCCATACATGATCGCTATATTGAACTACAGAGTGGCCATTCAAGTTCAAAATGGGCTACCGAAAGATGCACCCCGGATAAGACTCTAGAAGTCATCTAGTGGTAACCGAGAATAAGAATTTATTAATGTTATGGGACAGACGTGCCATAGCGAGGGGCACACCTCTCAGGAAGGTTAAATTCCTGAAAATAACCCCAGAATGCCCGGAACCTAATAATGTCCTAAAACCCCACCAAAATCTCACTGAGGAAGCCGACAAGTATGCGGGCCAGTCTATCACTCAATCAATTCGGAAAAAGCCGATGAGTGTTCAGGTACGCCATAGAAGCACGACTGACTATGATAAGTGTTTAAGCATTTCATAAAAGCACGGTTGATATTAATGGGTGTTCAATGAACGCCGATCGGACAGCCTAGATCAATGTCAAACAGTGCCTTCTAAATAGCGCGAGGGCATTGCAACTATTGTACTTGCTTGTTTGCACTAAACCTGTTGCGGTTCTTGTTGACGAGTCTTTTTTCCGGCACAAAGGCAGTGGGGCGAAACAGCGATTAGATATAACAACGCCAAAACCATATCAAAGAAAACACTTACTGGGATTGCAGACGTGAATGAAAGGCAGAGGAAACATAATACAACACAGCAAGCGTTTCAACCTGATGTACACCGAGAAACTAATTGGTGCTTACAAAAGTTTGGTACAAGTGCGGAAAACCTCAAGTTTGACGGACAAAGATGTTAATAGCTTTGATCATTAGAGAACACAAAGTCTTCTCGGAAATGGTTCATCACCACGAAAGCTCCACCTTAGCTCTAGCCTTCATTCTATATATGTTCACTTCACAAGAAACGAAGTCACCATTTCAGGTAAAATCTGTTAACATGAATATGAAGGGTGAGTCGTGTGCTGTGAGTGCTGATAAGGCATCAGTCACACGAAAGTGTCAGATGTTATTCAGGTTTCATATGTGATTTCCATAGATGCGATTGGTCGAGGAAACGGTACAGGTTCCAATAGACAGCGGTTCACGTCGGCTAGTTGCTGCGCGATTGCTGGAGATGGTCTGGCGTTACTTGATGCAGGCGGGATGATTTCTGTTCAGACTTTTTTTGCATTTTAGAAAGATTATGTGCAAAAAGCTGTTCAGCCCATTTGAACTTGAAACACGCGTCACTCAAATGAATCGCTTGTGTATGGATGCAAACATGAGTTAATACAGTGGCCGGGTAAAACATACATCTGCGTACAATGGAATCCGTGGAGGGCCTCAATACAGTTATGGGCCAAGTCAATGCTCCAAACAGTATTTACTATACTATGTGCAAACATGAACGAAATACCAACCAAATTTGGCGAAGGTCTACGCTGAGTGACGCGTTTGAATTCAATACCCCAAGACTGAATAGGGACTGGAAAAGTCAGATTCCCTGACGCACTTGATAGCATACCGCACACTAAATGAACGTTTGTGATGAATTTTTATTTGGTAGAATAAAATAACGTTTTTGTTGAAATTTACCGTTTCAGATTATGCCTGTTTGCTGGCATGACTGGGATGCGGAAAGCTCATGCGAACCTCAACGAGAAAAACTTGAGACATTTCGAACTTTTAAAGAAGACCACGAAGCGTAACTCACTAGGCGTTATAACGAGGCAAATGGGGGTTTCCAACCATACACTTCCAGGTCAGAGCATGAGGGTCCTCTTATATGCATATTTCGCTGATGTAGTGATGTCGCCGATTTCAATGGGAACAATCATAGAGGTAACCATCAGTATAAACCTGAAGAGTTGCCTAGCGCTGTAAATAGTAAGTGGACAGGTTTGAGGGAAGCTAGGTCAACATAAAAGATCCAATACTTTTCTATAGAGATGTCATCCTGTCAATAAGGCCAGTCTGCTGAAAGGCCAGAAAGAAATGTACATCTCTCTTATCCCTATTGTTAAGCATTAGCCGTGACTGCAGGTTGAGCGGCGCTGTCTTTTCTAAGTGAAGGCTAATTCAGTTGTTGTTCAGCAGCTTACGGTCAAACGGTTGTGTGTGATCGCGCCGTCGAAACTTCGAGTTTTGTCAGAGGAATACCGCTGATTATTACCAAAAAGGATGAAACAGCTATAGAGTGCTCTCCAGCTTTCCAGCACAGATGGTCTTTACTGACAGGACGAACTTTGCAAAATCTCCTCACACTATCATCGATTCAGTATTTTTCTGTTTCCAGTAAATTACCAAATCACCACTTCCAGAAAGGAGTCTTTCTAGTTTAGCGCTGTGTAATTTAAAGGCGTCTCGGAAAAGGTTATTCACAATGGTGCTTTTATCAGATTTCAAATTCACATCTCCACCCTTTTCCCTATTCAACCGAGATTTCAGTAATCCAGATATATCGTTATTTGTTTGTGTCCGAAAATCTCAGGAACTATTTTAGGAATCAGTGTTTAAGGTTGAAACAAAAGAAATACATCTGTGGTGTGCTGGAAAATAAGTTGTTGGAGCATGCTATAAACACAGAGGAGCTGCTCGCTTCAAGATTAAACTGGTTATGAACGCTTAATGTTTTGGCTTCATGGGAAGACCGAATTGTAATGCTATCACTTCTCCGCTTAGTCACGACATGCAGTATTCACAAAATGCATTGGGGCAGAACGTTCAAGTAGAAATGTAGCGAGTGTCTCTCTCCAGCTCTACACCAAGAAGAAGCTGGAAACTCGCTAAAATTTGTTTAAAATTAACCAGGCGCATCGACTGATGGCGCATGATTAAGTTCTGGTTTCTGTAACCTAACAGAACATAGATTTTAAATGTTAACATGGCGGATGTGATGGGTGTAACTCTATCTACGTTGGAGGTCCGCTAGAGGAGTGCAAAGATCCACAGTCAGGAACCCCATCAGTGTATCCCTGTTTCAGTAACCCTGAACTATTTGTGATCCTTATATGACTTTTCGTGCACATTTTGTATATTGTGTGTGTATGGCTACCTCCATCGAATCCGTTTTCATTGATTTGGTAACCACAAATGTGTGTTTTGTATCCTATATGTGACGGTTTAACAATGGTCCACGTCTATACCCATCAAGATTGGTTTTCGTACTGCGTAAGTGGCTGCGAACTCTGGGACACACTGTTTAACTGGCTGCCTACCTCACATCTAGCAACAGAGGTGTGAGTTGGATTCAGTAAGCTGCATGTGTCAAACAAGATACCAAACACATGCCGCTCGTATGGTTGACAGAAACTGACAAAGTTTCAGAGGGCTTTCTAAAGATTGAAGCATTTCGGATTAGGCGGGCGGCCCTACTTTTGATCGCATTTTGATCTGCTGGAAACTTCCGAGTTCTTATAAGCGAAAGGATCCCATAGCAAACCAAGACATAGTGCTTGTACCAACATGCATCATTCAAATATGAACATGACCTTGTGAACTGTGCATTGAAAGCAGTAAACATAAGCACTACACACCGGACTAGATTCTTCATAACATATCCGCTCAACGCTAAGACGTCATTGCAGATTCAGCTGGTACACCATGCCTAGAGCTGGCGCGCGGTTGAAACGGGTACAAACATCATGCCAGTGTTAATGTCATACGACAACTAGTGAACGGTGTGTGATGGGATAATAAACACTGGGGCAAGCCTGGAAAGTGACTTCACTTGCAAGCAGAGAGAATGTAAACTTACTCAGCGTCGACAAAACTGAGAGTAGCTACGCGGAGTATTAGTAAATGGGGGAAATGGGTGGATGTAAGCAAGGTCATTGTTCGGGCCAGCTTGTTTGTGTGAGGGCATTACGAGGAAAAACAGCAACAACAAATAGACAAACAAAGCTGTAGACCACTCATGAGAGCAATCACAAGAATATACATCAATGGTGTTCAATTCGAGCACACGGCCGTTGCGTGCATGTTAGTGGTGAGGTTTCAGCTGCCACAAGAAAGAGAAACGCGGGATCACTGGGTCAGAGTAGTCTATAGAGAGCCTCCGACAATGCTTCTCTTTGAACATACTAATAGAAAACGCCGTATCAAATTGAAACTTTAGCCTTGACGAAAAACTGAGAAAATCGCATCAAAATACTGGCTAGTTGGGAAGAGGGTCACCTTATCTCCTTTAACTTGCAATAGTTGTAACAATACACAGTCCAAATAAGTGGACGGAACTACATACCACCGCATCGTGGAAATGCATTTTTAATGCACCTTGCCGGTGCGCAGTGAATGTCGTAGCCACAAGAACCAATCGCCAAGCTACAACTTGATTACATCGAGCGAGAACCGAGCTCTGTGAACGAAGGTCAAAACCTCATTCCAGCTGCTGTATTGAAATTTAATCTCAGCGGATTTTTAGGGTGTGGCTGTATCCTCAAAATAATTTCCGATGTCCATTGAGTTTGTGAAAAAGGCATTTTGGTTGTAGAAAGTTTTCTGAGTAGGCATGTGACGAGGACCATGGTAACGATCCCCACCAGTGATGCAACTATAATAACCGTTGGAATATCTTCACATAAAAAAATGAATCTAAAGCAGCATTTTAATAAGAAATGGAGGTAATTTTTGTATGCTTTGTTGTGTTTACGGTCCAAATGGATTTTAAAGGCTTGCGCGACAGGAACTCTGTGATGGTTAAAAATTGGGAATCGAGCTCAAATGGGCGTTTCAGGACAACTCGTATAGAACACTGTTTAGTTGGACCTATTTAAGAGGAAACATTTGGTAACTGTGACAAGTAGCGGATATCGGATTTAAATCCTAAAAAGTCCACAAATAGCTGGAGGAGGAGACAAGGCCAGCAAGAATGTGAAGTTTAGGAGGGTTGAACGGCACCACGATGGAATGCTCAAAGAAAGACCACCGCCTACTATAGTGGGAGTTCCGCTTTAGTTTGCAGAAATAAATACGCCCTTGATAAATAACTTCTGTACTGAACTATGAAAGATGCGCGAAACAGTCAGACTACTCAAATCGCAACGGGTAATAGCGATGGAGTGCAAAAGCATTATTGGACTTGGCTATTCTACTGGGAGGCTTGTACAAGGGGATTCTCAGGTTCCATCGATTGGGAGCAATTTTCCAGCAAAATTTGAACGTATTCGGGCAATGTTAGGTTATTTACTTGTACATATTCTTTGAAAGGGATATTTATGACCTGTAATCCTATAGGTTACGCAAATTTGCAGAGTTTTTCCCGCTTTAGGGGCCACTCATTAGGAACTTTCCACGAAAAATAATTTTTTTCAATAGCTAACTTTTTAGTAGCAAGTTTTCCCTTCCATGCAATCCATAAGATCTCTTGCAACGTTTTAATAGGAGACGAATTCTAGTGACAAGAAGTATGAAGGAATAAACAGACCGCCAGCTGAGTCTTTTTAGCGTATCCGTTACTGTGTGGATATAAAACATAAAAAATATATTCATGTACACGATTGGCACCACAGTGAGTCCCATTGGACGGATCAGTGCGATTCATCAGTCCCGTTAATTAAAAGTTCGATTGTAATGGACTATGGACCGTTTACGCATGGATAAAAAATGTCTAACGACTTGAACAATGGTAAAGTCTTACAACGGTCTAATTTCGCGTCATGGTAGAAGGCGACAAATGCTCTACGAGTGATTACTAAGTGCACGAGTAGAGAACGAACTTAATCAAAAGTCAATTCTTGGCAAGCGCAGTCAGATGACCATGGGTTTGATGAAAGGTTACTGCAGAAGATGGGATAGTTGGAAAAATCACTCGATGCATAGAATTCTTCTAGCGCAAAGCCTCTATACAATCAAAGGCTGAAGAAAAGTACCTATATTTTAATTGCAGTTTTTGCAACACGGTCTTTTAAACGCGACTAAATTGCCTCAAGTGAGGTTCACAACAGGACAACTACACCCAAATGTCTTGCTTGAAACTCACCCTAGGCGTACTCCTCACTCGCAAATTGAATTCGGAATTCCTTATTTGAAGGGAGTAAATATATTGTGGCCGATAATATCAAGTAGCAAGTCTGCTTACTCGATAAAGCTGCGGAAAGTAACTCCTAAATAGTTCTTCACTGAGCGTGATGGGTAGAACGCGGGATTCTAGAGTAATGACAGGTTGCGCAGTAGTTTGGGTGGAGATTCTGGCGATGAGGTAATATCGAATTTGGATACCCAGTTGATAATTGAGGTTACATTATGTTATGATGTATTCGGAGAACCAGTGGTCAACCGTGTTTATTCTGATTTTCTTCATGAATTTGAGTGCAAACTCTGACCAGTTTCGCCGCTCCAAAATCTGCCTACTGAAAGTGCTTCAGTGGCCTTGTTTCCATCATGTAAATTTTGGCAGGAACTGCAGGGAGGGGCAAAATTTTCATCAGGAAATTACTTCCTTTACAACGTATGTAAAGAAATAGAAAACTGTATTCTTCGTAGTATCCTTCAGAGCCGTGCACCACATCCAAAATATCGCACATTGTTGAATGTGTATCAGGTTTTGCGGCTGTTTAGTCCAGCATTTAGGTGAGATTCATTTTACTGTGATGCTAATTCCAGATGGATTTTATGCAGGGCCATCAGAACAAAGTGCTGCTAGGCAGCGTAGATCGAAATATTTGAACAAGCACGGAATCTTGCTATCAATACACAAAACTACCAAGTATAGGTTTCACACTGGCTTGTCCATGGTACTCTTTAAGCAATGCCTACAGTTCAGTGCAGTCCGGGATTTACGATTCAACTATTTTTCATGTTATTCATTAAGTCTTGATCTGCCTCCGCTAACGGACTACCTCGTCAAACATTTGACCCCCCCCCTTTATTGTGAATCTACCCTGTAGCGTTTCTGGAAACGTTTCTCTCGATAAATTGGTGTACTGGTGAAAAGTGTTAGCGAATGTAATAATACTTTGAGCAACCAAGCAATTGCTAAGGAGTTCAAACAGCCACAGGCTATTCTTGACACCCGCGCTGCTCACTGTGATATCAGTAAACTCGTAGTTGATGACTGGATGGTATGCAATTATCTCAAAAGCTGTATCGATTCGCGCTGTGTTATTTTTATGACATTCTGATCCGGGATCCTTTGAGGAGCCCCGAATTTGACTTTATTTTAAGATGTCATGGGTTTTTATGACAATGTTGCTCTGGGTACACTGGATAGGGTAGTCATTTTTTCACGGTTTTGGAATGCAGAAAAATAAGTGGCAGGTGCGATCACCTGCTTCACCCGGAAATTGAATTTGTTCTTACGAGAACCGCGAATCAAGGTTACCCTTCTTTCGGCAAGTTGATGTGTTTCTACACTACGGTTGCCAAGTGTAACCTTGTAAACCGTGGCAAAACATAAAATATATAGACATGTACACGATGTGATGAATAAATATGCATTAATGAAAGACCCAATGGAATTTCTCATAGCCTAGACTGAGATATTACCTTTTAGCTCCTTAGTTTATTTCTTTTAACATCAGCGCTTGATTGAAAAACGGTACTCAGACAGGGCATTTGATGACTTTGTAGAATTGTGCTCTTAAATAAGCCTGTTTGGCGAGAAAATCGTCTTCGTTGTAGCGGCTCAAAATGCTAGTTATATACAAAAATCAATGATTCGATAATTGGGGATTTTATGAAAGATCTGCAAATGTCTGGAGGCATCCATTAGATAAAGTTAGGTACGAACTATCCGGAATTCAAAGTTGATGAGTCGGATTCTAACTTTTTGACATTGCTGTACAAAGGATCAAAAAATCGCGGGTGTCAAAATTAACCTAAAGACAGAGATAAAACAGAGCAGCTAAGTGGATTGTATGACGTATGGGTACAAGAATTTACCGTTGTTGACAAGAATGAGGAGGACGACCTAAACGTCGTAAGGTGTTAAAGTGAAACAATGTACCATTAAGTACGCCAGGACCAAAGACTGATTTTCCGATGGAGTCTTCGTGTATGCTACGGTTTCGAAAGAGCTAGTTCCATCCGCTTGATAATGATCATTTATTCTCGCCACGAGTTGGCAGGTAGTTAGATACTCCCGTGGTGTCTTCAGTATTAATCGTGAGACTGTCCTACAAAATGTAGACCTTTGAGTTTGATTCATAGTAGTGGCGAGTTGGTTGCTATTCACGTTTGTGCAAATTCTGTGTAAGCCACTTGTCGTTCCCGTGCATTTCTCATAATAGGTGTATCTAAAAAGACTTCTGATGTGCACATTCTGGTGGTGCATTCCAATATTTTAGTAAGTGACTGGATGAGTCTGTATGTGCCCAAAAATATTTGTGTCTTTAAAAGATGGTAGCCCATCGAAAGCGGGAATTTCTTACGCTTGGAGGCAAAATTTCTAAGTACGGATGTCACCGAAAATACCACAAATTATCTAAACACTGCTCATGATACTTAGGTGGTCAAATGAATGGAATAAATCTTCATTTGTCTCTGGATGTGACGGTGGTTAGGGTCATTACTCCAATTTTCAGATCCAAACTGAAGGTTTGTACAATTTTTGAGTTATACTGATGACGTATCTGCTTGTGGGTACATTTGTTTCATTAAAGCTGATTGAATAACGAGGAATGCTCTAAATAAGAACCCCCTACTGAGTTGGCTGACAGGTTTTTAGGGTTTTCACCAATTTACGTCTACATATCACACAGGAAGCAGTGCGTCCTAGAAACCTATAACTACAAAGATCTAGGAAGAAAGTTTATAGATTTTTAGAGTAACATGGAAGACGTTTGCGTTTAACCAACTTTAGAACGGTCAATTTGTAGTCTACGTCACGTTTGCACGATAATGACTGAGAGTTCTATGCACTTTAACGGAAGTGTTGGAGGTGCTATTCCGAGAAATTTTAGAGCTCTTGAATACCGTTTTACCTTTTGATATTAGAACATGGGATGCTTCCTACACAGTCAGCACCGCACTGGATAAAAGATTTAGCTTAAAATTCAACTTGTTCTTGTAAAGTAAAAAAATTTTATTCGTTCCACTATGTGTCATGTGAACACAAATGTTACAAAAGTTTGCAACTTAGGAGCCAGCCATCAGGGCGCCTCATCTAAATTTCTAACTCCGTTGTCATCTACTGCAGAGTTGTGTCGGAAAGCGCATTTCTTCTGGTCTCAGGAGTTACGTTTCCTCGTTTACTCTATCGTAGTAAAAACAATTTCATAGCCCAAATTTTTCGACCAAAATGCCAGTGTGAAATTGAGCTCCGACGCCAGTTGAACGATAGTTTCCCATTAGCTCTGGCCTGAATGAAATTTAGCAATAAGTCCTCGATATCACGTGCAAAGCGAGTAGTTCAATGGAGAATTTCAAGCTCTTCTAAAGTAGATCAGCTGGTGTCCAGAATAGCGCATTGTTTGTAGCCGTCACAGTTAACCCACGTGCATAGTAATGTGCTAAAAGCTTGTTTATTTTTCACTTTGACAAATTCATTCATTCATTTGTAAATTAATTTGGTTATCGCAGGGGACTCAACTGAATCTCTTTCTCTTCAACTGTGTGTGCTGCCCCCTGTTTCACTTGGTATGATATTCGAGATATCGCAGCATATTTTCATCAAGGAAACTATTCACAAGGTTGCTGAAGAGTTTTAAGTTTCGGTGATTACTCCCAACTAGGAAGTAATCAAGCAATGAATGGTTTGGACAACGGTAACTTATGAGTCAGCCTTGGACTTTTTAGACTTTATGGACTTCAGACGTCCTTCAAGGGTACATTAGCGCCAAGACAATTCCGATCCATGCGTTGACGGTGGGGAAACCGCAACTGGCAAAAACTGATACGTCTGCAACTACAATGCTAAATCTGCTTGTTGAAAATTAAAATTTGCTCAAGTGAGCTGCTGGAACAAAGGACGTAAAAGCCATTTCTAATCATTTATGCAAACGATGCTGTTCCGATGTATATGAAGACGTCCCAAACTATGAACCGTACCAGTAGAGTAGATTTCGTCGAACACGGTCATCAGTAGAATGAGTGAATTCATGGTCCTGATGTGATTTGCTGTCTTTCACTTCATTAAGCCCAAATTATTTTCTAGGTTGAAAAATAAATGCACAGGACACATAAGTGGGCTTGAACTACACACATTTCTGGTAAGGTTGACATTCTCTTTAGAAGACAGCCTCCGCGAATCAAACTCATTTATGAGATTTCCATTTTCAGGTACTGTTTGCCACACTGCGAGTGTCAAATACTTGCGAATTCTTTCTTTCACCAAAGGCACATCAATACACATGTTTATTAGCCACAGTCTTTACCACTGGTTGTCACAGCAGTACGTTTGAATTAGGGATGTATCTGTAAAGTTCCGTGGACCACAACGAATTATGCAGCTTAATGTGCTGTGAGAAAACTCAGAATGGTTCACGAAACTCGTTAAGTAGTTCCCAAGATATCGTTATTAGAATAAAGTCTGCAGTCTGCATAGACGGCCGTGCTAGTTTGCTCACTTCTATGCCCTGAGAAAATTTATAACAGAGTTGGGCGTGCTTATGATCCATTTCCGTGGACTTGTGGAAATTCTCTTTATTGTTATGTATACTAAAATAGGGGCGCTACCCTTGCAAGCCACAAGAGGCTAATTCCACGGAGTTTGTATCTTCGTCATCAGTCCAGGGCAAAATATATTTCGGATAATATTGTCGTTCCCAAATAACAGTGCGCAGGTTTGACAACAACAGACGAACGACTGAGCCAACAAAAAAAACGGTGACGTAATACATCACCTGTCAAGTTGTAAGGACGCAAAATCCGCGAAAATAATTGAGTTTGGGGGAAGGAAAATATGGATTTGTTGTGCTGAACGGGATTTTTTCCCATTTAAAGTCATTAGCGGCCTGAGTTATCTCTAATGCTGAAAAAATATTGTGGATCGATTGAACACATAATAGTGCAGGTATACAGCAAACCGCCGTTTTGTTTGTGGATTGCTAGTTTGAGGTTTTGCCTGAAACTGTGGACCGAGTTAAGTAGCAACACCAAACGGCAGCTAAGAATCTATCACGCAAACCTACGCAGTACAGCCATGATTATATCTGTCCAAGAAGGTAGGGTTAGCCAGTTCAACAAGAGAACGCAGTGAGTTTTATTGTGTACTTGGACAAGTGGTGATCCGTAGTCCATTATATGAAGGTACGAAACTGGCCAAATAATCGTCTTTACATCAAACCGGTTAAGTATAAGTGGGGCATACTTACACACGTCTTACACAATGGTAAGAATGTCTATTACGCAATTCTTTGTTCGTAGCTGACGTGGAACAGTAGATTAAAGGCGATAGAACTCTCAAATCAGCTGCTCAGTCAAGGCATAATAAAGAGCTCCCTAAACGTTTCAAGGCGTAAAGTGTAGATAAATTCACGGAAACCTCCATGTATGTGATAAAAGCCTTTGGTAGTCTTGTAATTGTGCAATGTCCAGTTTCCGATAGCTGTAGTCACGTTTTTAACAATGCAATGTGCCATTATTTTAAGTTTTTTGAGGAGTTTCTATTGTCATACATCCATGTGACGAAAATTTGTTCCACTTCACAGTGATGATGATATTGTGAATAGCGAGGATGTTACCCTTGTCACCTTACGTCGTAGAACCCACTTACTATGACTTTTTCTATAGTTTGTTTGAATGTTCTCGACCCATTCAACTGTCGGCGATACGGAATTACGCTGATTTTTATATGTTTATTGCGACGGACTTGTGTACGAGAAGATTATTTCACGTGCCAATTTACCTCAAAGTGCTCCTTTATGCTGCTTTTGGCAATCTTGTCACACATAAAAAACCCAAAGCCAGCACAAAGCATTCGGTAAAACTTTCGTCCAATGCAAGCTATCATCCCTTTTAAGAGAGATACATCTGGGAACTTGGACTCGCACTATTTACATCCTTCAATTTAACGTGCGCTAATCATTTCTCCTGGGTTAAATGAATTCACAAATCCTCATGAGAAAGCCAGCCCAGCCCTGTTCACAAGTTCTTTCCCTCAAGCTAATTCCTCTCTATCCTACCATTCTTGCCTTTTGGTTAATAGCACTACTTCGGTTACAGCATCAAGGAGTGAGCCAGCTGTGAATTTAGGAGAGCAGCCGAAGTACATTAGCCAAGGTTGATGCGTCATACTATCCAGACTGTTTTGGTGCGGCTTATTTACTTTTCGGACACCATTTTAAACCCCTTATCATCAGCATTTCGAGGCTTCCGAATAACATACCCAACGGGACTGAGTGCTGGATCGCCGTTGAGTGCATGCTGATCTGAAAGATTTGTCTACACATCAGCATCCGACGTCGCCATTAATCGAATCTTGAGATGTATGTATCTACCGCTGAACATCTGCAATATGTGAAGCCTCATTGGTAAAAATATCGAAATTACCAGGGTCGAAACCATAACTTCAGATGACACACTTTCCACCCAAGTGCAGGAGATAATCTGCAACCAAATTGTACGCGATAACTTGTGCCAACCGTGTGATCTCGAATACGCGAAAAAGAGCTTTTGCTAGATCCCACAAGATAAAGTGTGGCGAATCGCTTGATGAAGCGTGCTGTTGTGTTCCTAACCATGCAAAAGACCACCTGAATTGCGACTTAAAAAGCATGAAATCAGTTCTATCAGTTAACTGTATCAGCTGACCTTGTTACTTTCACAAGAAGGTAGCGGAAATAACTGTATAATTTTGCTAAACTGACTGGCGGCCTACGCTTAAGTCCCGGGGTGAAAATATCCATACAACCTTGCCGCAGCAGACAGATTTCACTGACGGTTTCCAATAGTAACAACCACCAAGAGTGAGCTTTGCATCAAGCAAACGTAAAAGCCACCAAAGCATTTACTGTCTGGGAGTGGTGGTGAACATTGTAGCTATAACTTCATTCCAGCGAAAACTTGCATTAACGTACACTAAAATGAAAAGCATACCGATATTTCAGCCCACCTAGTGGACGTCTTGCTTACATCTTGGGAAGCGTCGCCTGTCGAGTTCAACGTTCCCCTTAAGATAGTTTTATTTGTATCGAGAAGTGTGTCATGTACGTTGATAAGGTAATATCATGGCTAAAACTTTTAGGTCAGGAAGGTGATATTTTTGGATTAGGGGAACTCAAACTTTCAAAGTAACGATCGAAGCATCCTCAATTTCCAGGATCAGCCCTGTACGTCAGTTGCCAGTCATTCTACATCCACTGAAGGATTTGTCATGGTAAAATGGTCAGTTAATTTCTCATATTCCTTCATGTTGGTCAATGAGGTTCTCTGAGATGGATATAGACAAAGATGTGCAATGAAAGTCGAGCACTTGGAATGCTTTGAATCCTCTAGAAACACACTGCGTTTCATTATACGTCAGGTTTAAGTAAATCCAGGGAGAATAACTGTATAAGGTTAATTTACTTTAGATTCCTGATATAAATGTGTGTCGTTCTACCAAGTCACTGTTCAGTTGACAGTAGAAATCACTCTACAAAAACTTATGTTAAAATCAGCTGCGGCCAAAAACTTCTCGTCACTCATGACGTGCGAATTTCGGAATGATATTTGTACGTGATACTGTTGCGGTTTTATAAAAAACGCCAGAAATTTCAGAATGCTTCCCTAAGTAGGGTTATGAATGAGAAATGATCAAAATGAACTTTTTACCACATGGTACTGCGGAGATCACGAGTGAAAGGCAACCTGCATTTATACAGCCATGCCTGGTCACAACTCACATAGAACTCAGATGGAATTTACCGGACATGCAATTGAATTGTATGAACCCAATTCTCACCAAACGGCTCACAGAAAAGCTCATATCTTGCCCCAAAAAGGGACCAAAACGCGATCTGTTGGACTTCACAATGCAAACAACAGATTCGGAAAGTGACGTCAGCCTTGTTGAAGTTACCATATTTAGCTATTTTTACCTGGATGTTAGAGTGAATTGCGTAGCATAGTCCAAAAATTGGATGAAAATTGGACGTTTCATTACCAATACTATGTCTAGAAACGTACATTTTGCGCTATTCGAATCCAAATTGACACTGCTGTCTCGTGCGAATACGCGTGCTACCACAGCGAGCAACCACGAACGCGCAGTCCTACAAACAGCAAAACATGAAGCTATTCTCATGCTGCCTGAAGGGTTTTACTATAATGTAAGCTTGAGCCATTGTTAGGCCCTTTACAAATATAGGTTCATTGGCTGTCACATGCGACCCATCCTGCAGCTCCACCGTAGTGCTGATCCTGTTTAATTGAAAAGGTGCTACACCAAGCCTGAGATAGCTAATAGATCAATGACATCGAATTGGGAGAATATTTGTTCGTCTTCACGCCAACCAGTGCCGTCAAATGTGGCTCTTGATGGTTAATTGATGAAAGACATTTTCAGACTGCAAAGCACCTTTGCTGAACACCGACTCCAATCTTCGATATGCTTGGTGCTTTGAGCCGAGATCAGTACCGATGGGAATTTGGAAGGATTCGTCAGGAGGACCTTTTGTTTGATATTGTAAATCCAACTCATAGCTGAGGGTGAAAATAGCCTTCGTAGCCTAACCCATCTTGTAACGGCACCAGCAACAGTTGTCACTAGATGGTGATTTAGTTCTATAACCATCTTAGGAATCGTTGTAAAGTAGCAAGCTCCGCGGAACAGATAATCGAAAAAACGGCAAGTTCAAAATTTACATCTTTAGACCATTAGGAGTCGCACATTCACTTAACGTTTCTGCGGGTTATTTGAATTGATAAGATATCATTGGCTGGAATTTGTCTTAAAAAGCCCTCTTGTAGTCTAACATTCTAGTCTATTTTTTTGTTACATTACCTGGGTTAAATGTGGACTTGCTTTGGCCCCTCGGATACAGATCAGTAATTTCGTTGACGCCTGTTGCTTTGACGAGTAGGTAGACAGCCCTCACTTTCAAGCAGACAAAATGACTGCTTGAAAATATCCCCCAAACAAAAGTTGAGTGCACTGGATTTCACGAGGTTGTTGGGGTTTTTAATGACGGCGTACGTTTCAGGTGTATTTCTACTTTTATTCCCGAGTAGTACTTTTGGAGGATGTGTCTGAAGTCCGCTGTACGCAAGTCAGAGAACTAGGTCTCCTGGCCCGGAGAGCATTACTACACAAAGAAAATTGTTACTTTCCTGGTTTTTACTGATTGGACCAGAATAATAAGTTGTCAAGTGGTGAGCACTAATCAGAAGGTTGGAACGATGCTGCAAGATGGCAAAAAGCTCAGAAAAACAAGGCCCCACACTTTGTTAGGGAGATGTGTGGTCGTATATAGATCGGTTTTGTAACCTGCTGGTTAACAGCTACGCAAAGTTGAACCAGGATGAATCGCCCACCAATTTGTCGTGCAAGTGGATTTCATTTCCTCTTGCGTGTAACAGAGCAGAATGGTGCCACCATTATAGCCATAGAGTTTCCTAAATGACTGCTGTTACAATTACCGAAAAGTTCTTCAGGGTAGCACGGCACCCTACGACCCTATTCCCACTTACACTGTGAGTAGCTAAGGTGCAATCAGAGGAAAAGAAGCAGAGACCAAGGAAATTGAATCGCTTTCGATATCCGAGTTTATGGAGACATTTTTATTCATTGTGTTGTTGTAAGCAGCCATCTTTTTCTCGTCCTCGCACTGCAGCTTCGGGCGCTTTTGTAGCGTATTCACGGTGCCTTATCTTTGAAATTGTTCGCCCAGTTAGTGCCATGGGCCCCATAAACGGGAAGCTTACTGAGCAGCAAAAACAAACAGAGGGATTCCCTTCGCAATGACAGAAATTATTCTCTGTGGTACATAAGGAGGAAGATTTATGTGGGGTAAGGCGTTTACCCTCAAGAAGTGTTGTGAAAATCTGAGCACCAGGATACTGTGAATTCCCTTAAAGTTATCCTGCTGTATCCGGAAGCTCACAGACGCTTTGTCCAAGAGCGACTTTAGCCATTTAAACAAGAGTGGGCCCCATAAACGGGAAGCTTACTGAGCAGCAAAAACAAACAGAGGGATTCCCTTCGCAATGACAGAAATTATTCTCTGTGGTACATAAGGAGGAAGATTTATGTGGGGTAAGGCGTTTACCCTCAAGAAGTGTTGTGAAAATCTGAGCACCAGGATACTGTGAATTCCCTTAAAGTTATCCTGCTGTATCCGGAAGCTCACAGGCGCTTTGTCCAAGAGCGACTTTAGCTATTTTAAACAAGAGTTGATAAACAATTATCATCCAACAGACTTCGTCGAAAGAGCTCTTCATCCACCGAACCCAAACACAGTCGAGAGATCCTGTATTGAGCCAACTGACACGCTGCGCACCAGGTACCGGCAGCGCAAACTTGAAAGTATTTGCTGCGTACTCTTCAGCTTCATCACCCGTACAACTTTCCAAATGGACAGCAGACTGCCCAGACAACTGGTTTACTCGAAAGATCAGCTTAAACCCGGTGACCGTATCAACTGTATCCAGAAGGTTGATCGTACCTATTGCAACTGCGTCTATATTGGGCAGACCAGCAGGCATTTGAAGGATCGAATCGACGAACACAAACAATACTGTTGAACCACTCCGACAAACGCGAGCAAGCTGAACAAACTGGAGCATTGACTGAAGATCATCGGATCGACTCGGATAACCTGCATTTCGATGGAATTTTTTTATCTCATCTTTCGGGATCGAGAAAACTATAGACTAGTTTGACAGCTGAGCTTCAATGCACTGGAAACCTTTGTTTAAAGTCCATCTAGTTTCAGTTCCAGCTTATTTGTTTGCTAAACAAAAAAAAACAACATTTTTTTGCAATATTCGCATGTACTGAGGTTGACTCCCTTCTCGAGTTCACAACCAAGTGCCTCCGGGCGCGGATGATCCCACTTCGGGGTCCTTGTTATCTCAGCCTCACGAACTTTATCGTCCGGTTAATGGATGATGACCGATGATGCAAAATCTCGAACTGCGAAATGCTGTGTCCTCGTCAGTCTCTCAACTTGTCGCAGACAGTCCGACCAACAGGTGTCCTATTGTACGGACTTATGCAAGCTTTTGGATTTCCGATAGTATGATTTCGCTCATCAGCTGAACTAGCACTCTGATTAAGGCAAGTTTCGTCCATACGTATGTCGAGCCTGTGAAAAGTTTGTGCATCTTTCGACCGTCAAACATTGCATAGTGCCGTTGCTTACTATAGGTCAGGAACAGCCCGCTGAAACCCATCTTATCTCTCAACTGCACTCAACCTGCCCCGCTCTGTTCATTTTGACAGTGCGCTTGCTGATCGCAGTGATGCTAAGCCATATTCTCTCAGGCGTGAAACCCTCTCAATTGAACTTAGGTGCATTTTTATGTTCCATAGTCAGATAGAAAATCCGCGTGGATCTAAATACTCTGATGATGCTACATAGACGGTGGAACGCGACTTTTTTGGTATGTGTCCAGGAACAAAAGGAGAACGCACAGAATTACATAAGCATAGTAGCACTAGTTGTGGAAGTATTAAGACTCCCAAATCGAATTCATTGTATCCCAAATGGCGGTCTACAAAATATGCTGGGATATTGAGATTTAAAAGGCTCAAACTGATTTCCTAGATGTTCAAAAGTGATGATGGAGAAGCGTTAGTCAAGACATCACCCAATCAACTATCAAGCCTGTGACAAAATCTTTTTTAGTTCCCAACGTATTTGATTGATGCATGACCTTCTGAATTTCACCCACAGTTTTGTCGAATTCGTCCTCCAAGATGTACAGAGTTCACGTCGATCAGCGAGATTAAAGTTCCTAAAAATTCTGAAGTGGCCTTCCAAAAGATATGACAGTTTTTAAAAAGAATCCCCCGCCAAATGTGAGGGTGGGTGAAACCATAATTTCGCAGTGGAATTACATCTTCAGTAGTACTCACCAAGTTGCAGCCAAGTTCCGTTAGCCAGGCCATTAGCAAACGGATAGACTTAATGTTCTTAACAACATCAAATGGGTTGCGTCATTGCAATTACCACAGTGTGATTGGTTTATTGTGTGATTCATTTGAAAAATCAACGATGAAGAACGTTGAGCATCAACGCTCTATGTTGTTTTTTCCTATGCGGTGCGGCCAACTCCACAAATGTATGAAGCAACGAACTATCAGAAGCACACGCTATGCTTTTGGGTCAGTTTCTACTAACAGAGGTATTTTACTACTGAACATCATCTCATGGAAAATTTCGAGTATATATTTGACTTTTTCTATGCGGAAAAATTTTCATCCACTGATGACATTCAACAAGCTAGCAAATATCTTGAGTAAACACGAAATATTGAATGACATAAATCTGGCTACTGGTGACGCGAACAAAGAGAATGGTCCAGTATTGACTCGGACCCTCAAAGTCACAAATTTTCACATAAATATACCTTATGGCCAGTCCTCGCTCCCCCGCCCCTGCCGGGTCTCAATGTTTCACAAACCCAGCTGAGTGCATTTTCAAGTCCTTTTTAAACCTGGCCTAACAGTTGTTATAATGTAAAGGAGCAAAGGCAGTTCATCCCATTGGTGGTGAAGCTTTGTCGCTACACTAAAAAACGAAGGCCACATAAATGGTTTCACCGTCGGTAGTCGCTTCATCTGCAAAACCTTGACAGACACACGAACACTGTTACTGGATTTCGAGGTCCGCAGTAGTAAGATTTGACAAAATAACATCCCCGGCCATCCTCACCTGCTAGTTTTGACTAAGTCGACCATCGTAGTTTCCTTTTGCAATACATGCAAGTGGGAACATGCATCTGCAAACAAAGAAACAACTCCAAATACGTTAGATCCGTTGGCTTATCCATTCTGGTAAGTTCATAATCTGTAAGCAAAATTGACGCAATTGCATTTATTCAGAGTTTGGGTTTGTTTGTTGAATCTACGGGATAAAACGTTTAATTCAAACCACTATGGGATTGTTCTTTTATGGCATCATGATTTAGAACGATCTCGAGGATACTGGGTCTTCGTCAAAGTAAGGAAGTCCCTCTTACTTTTGGCGATTAGCATATTCTACCTCCTAAACTGAGCCACGTACCTAGAGAAAAATGTCAGATTTGAAAGACGACCTCTGGGTCAGTGCAGAGTCAAGAGGGGAGAAACTAAGTATTACTTTGAACGATCAGATGAGTTGTCCTCTAAACCACTTCCTTCATTTCTATTTCAATTTATTGACGGACCGGCTACAGAACACCAGAATAAAAAGGGCCCTTTTAATGCTCACAATCTAAGTTGTCTCGGGTCACTGGCCATCAAAGTAACAATGCTGCAAAATGCTTTTTTATCCGCATTAATACAAGCTACCTTTTATCTTGAGTTTCAGTCTAGGTGAGTTTAAAGCCCTCCCAGGATAATTAGCTTTCATTGTTTCCACATATAATAAGGTGTTTGGGAGAATTCCTACTTTAAATTGATGAGATGACTTTGATTATCGTCCTCGAATTCCTTCGTAAATTTAGAAAATAGAAAACCACTCGTCCTCATTCCAGTATACTCAGAAGAGGGATTTTATGTATTCTACATATATCAGATAGACGATGAGTCTAATGAGTTTGCTGAGTTATTACTACAACCCTTTTCAGTTTATTGGGAACAATACAATTTTGGTGACTACCCTTCACAAAATTTCTGGTCTATGTTTCATTAGGGATGACCAAGCTATACAGGTAGAAAGCCACATTTAGAACCCATGTTCCCATTGACTTTGAGAATCGAAGAAGAAATTTTTAGATGGCGCAGTTAAGTTAGAGTCAAACAGGCCATAATTGCACATATTTCCCAGCCAATTTAACATTATCTAATTATCCGTGAGTAAAAGTCACGTGAATGCATGTTGGCGACGAAACTTTAGGGTTATTCAGTTAATTCAGGCTTTATGGAACGGCGGCTAAGGGGTCCGTCCTTCCACATACCCAAAAATGAGGCTGGTTTTGGTGAGCCGCTTACTTTTCTGTCTTTCACTTACGGACTAACATTCGGGTTTATGAACGGAGGTTTGCTTTTTTATAAGCTACCTAGTGCATTTGTGTAATGTCTCTGTTTGGTCAGTTAACATGGTCTTACAAGGAACGTGAAAGCTTATGGGAAGTGAACATTGTCAGTCGTGCTGCTTGTCTGTCTGTATTTCCATTTCCACTGTCGCTGCCTGCTCGATCGAGCGCGAGTTGGCCAATCACATGAAAGAAGCGTCGTATGTGTATGGAAGCAAGGCTATTGTAAACCTTGCCCATTATTTTATCAACATTCCCTAAACTGGTGTTCAGTGATGCAGTCAAACGGATTACCTCACGTGTGAATTTTCATTTAAGAAATAACTAATGACTGAATTGTGATACCTTTACATAAAACATGAATATCTGCCGTCGGATATTAGCAAAAATCCTGTCACAGCTGTGTACAAGACAGTGATCAGACCAAGCAGCTCAAACAAGCACCATTGCTATGGACCTGTCATCGACCTCAAAGATGCAGTGTGACCGATATATGGAAAAATCCGCATGCGTGACAACCAGCGAGGCTCAGCTTACAAAGTTTAACTCATTTGAGTCCGCCCTTTCGATTACCAGGAAGAATACATTCCGAAGCAAAAGCAAGCAAGCTCTGTGCAGTAGCTTCCCTGAAGGTTCTGATTCACAGGCTCTACCCACAGCATTCATCGTGACGACTGCTGGGCACACATCTTCAACGCACTCTCAAGCGTCGTCAACTGGATCCATTAAATCCGTATCAAAGAAAGAAAATTCATCAGGAAAACCAGGAAAAGATCGTGGATGGAATGCAACTGGAACGCATTCTCAATCGGGTCATTCGTCTTCCATAAGTTCGGAAGTTAGAGAACGGCTAAAAACGTGTGTCTTGAATAAGCTAAAAAGCCAGGAACAAGAAATTCGAATTTTGAATGGGGACTCATTAAGAACGGAAGCGAAAGGGCTGGATGTACAAAACACTCCTCTCAAGATTAGTTGTTCGACCAATCCCGCCGATCCAACTTTCGGGCAGCTGTCACCCAGTTCGCAAAACCAGAAAACAGGAACTCGGTTAGAGTTAAAAAATACCGAGGGCAACACAAAGAGTTTACCAAATGAAAGTTTATTTACAGATATAACCCACTCCAGCCTAAACTATGGAAGTCTACAGTCACATTGTTTGGGATCGTTCCCATATGACAGAACGCACAATACTCCTCAGAGGCACTCATGTAATCCTAAGTCTGGTGATCATCTACGAAAGACCATGTCTGAACCAAGTCTAAAACCGCGCGGAACCGCAGTTTACCGACACCGCAGCCGCATTGAACGTAGGCATTTAAATGCATCTTCAGCCACTGCTGTGGCCGCTGCGATGGCTGCTTCGGTTGGAATGAATGCTGGTACGGAGTTCAGCACAAGCCTTTATCAGCAGCTTACATCCAATGCGAGGCAGAGACAAATACATTTATTGCAGAAAACAGAGTCGCAACCGATCGATTCGGATGTGCGCATGGATACGTCTGAAGAGGCTAACATAAACTCGGAGGAGGTAAACGTAAACACATCGGTCGAAGCAGGCGGAGAGACTGTCTCTCCAAATGCCTTACTAGAACTCCTCGCTGCAGCCTCTGGAATGCTGAACACCAGCTCTGGTGGTCTGGTTTCTAATCTGTTTACTAATGCCATTGACTCCAAACCTGAAAGCGATGTAACCAAGGGTCGCGCCTCAAACAATACTACAAATGCCATTTCCCCACCGGGTATTTTCCCCGCGGAACCTAGTGATTTTCGTGCAAGTCTACCAAATCTGACAAACGCCACGCCACTTCGGGTAGATCAAACGAGTTTCCAAGCAGACTATTCTGATGCTAAGTTGAGAACACAGCCACAAAAGCCAAATGAAGCCAGAGCACGGTCATCGTCATCGGCAGTCTCACGCACAGAAAGCCTACAACCAGCTGTGAGTCATAAGAGTTCGGAAGCTGATGGTAGTAAACCAAGCCATCAGGCGTTCCAAAGGAAGCATCATACACTGGGTTTGATAAGTCGAACTCGGTCCGCCCCACTGGGACTTGCTGGCAGCGGTAATGCTATGAGGTGTCTTCCTGGTTATGGAAACATCGCTAATCTTCTGGGGTCACTAACATGCAACTCCTCTGCGACCTCTGCCGCCAATGTGTTGGCGATGGAGGCTGTCACTTCCAACTTTGAGCCGAATAGGTCGAGTAAAGAAGACGGTGAGGTTTTGTCACAGAATAGTATGGACCAAGAACAGACATCTAATGCAGCGCAGCAAGGCACTGAGGAACCACAAAGAAGTAAAGCTGTGATGCAGTTAAGGAAGAAACTTTTGGAAAGGTAATTCTTTTAACCATATTCATAAGACATTCCTTTAAGTAGTATGGTATTGCCATAAATTTGCTGGCGTTAAGTCTTAAATTGACTAGTTGTGTCCTCTCTGGACAGTTGTTCTACTGAGCCTGGCCAATCCAGGCTTGTACTTTACTGAGTAGGGTATATTTATGGAGTGAGTTAGGGTCCAAATATATGGCGTAGTTTTCCTTCAAAATTTACAAACAAATGTCCTGTCTGCCCAGACGTTTTTTTTGAGGAAATGATGGACAGAAGGATATATGATAGTAAGAGATTGTCCACTGTTATGAACCGAGAGAAGTCAGTCGGATGTAGTCTAGCTGCTGTGTGACAAAAATCATCAAACTAATCTGAATATGTAATCTAAAGTCACTCCCCTCGGGTGGTGAGCACAGGTCAGTACAACCTGCCAATATCCAAACAAGCCTTTGTCGGACTACACGTTTGGGCAGCTTGGGTTACACTTGCCTAGAAAACGTGATTCAATCTATGGTTCCCTTCATAGTTATCTCTTAAGGGGCTATGGGGTCAATGTAGCCGGCTACGAGCATACACTTCATTCTCTTAAAGGTCAACATTTTACTGATTGCAGATCATGCCGTAAACGACCATATTTTTAGTAGTTCCGTATGCTTTGCAATCTGGTCTTTTAGAATCTAATCTTGTATCTCAGTGCCATTGTTAACTGAAAATGAAGGGACGAATTACCTCTAAATTATTCTGGACTCAATTTTTGCGTCTGATACCTAGTTTAATCACAGTGATTCGGGAAAGGCAAACTCAGCAACAAAGTGAATAAAGGGTGGACGAAGTATAAAAACTTCGATGTTCTTCTCAATCACCGAGGACAGGTTTCCGAATTGACGGTCGGCATCTAAAATTGGTTTATGTGTTGAGACCATAAGGTCGAACTAGAGATCTACTGTGTTGAAAAGTTTTTAGTAGGAGCCCTAAAACCTATCGGGTTTTCACTGGCAATTGGGTTAGTTTGAGGTTTAGTATGCTTAGAACAATGCATCTACAGTGGTTTCCCGGATAACGTCCAAAAAGAGAGTCCAGCCCCTCAGCTGGAAATATTTCAGTACAGTCTCTTGGGGTTTGGTATGAAGCGACATCATTTAAAGTATCACTCCAGATTTTCAGAATGGACCACTTGGGATGTCTCAAAGCTGGGCTGCTTCCTCCCAACCAAGACCAGGTTGCAAAATTTATGGTTTGACTTCTCCCAGAACAAGCAAAAAACAAACAAACACATGACTAATAGTATCACAAACATATTTGTCTCCAAGTGGTCGTTTTCGCCACATAAGTCTAATTTTCACAAAAGGGTGGAAATTCAGAATTCCAATATTGCATATGCCGCTGATGACGCATTTTCGGTAATGACGGCATCCATATTATACTTTCTGTAATAAGGAGATCACTGTCGGGTGGATCTACAATGCAACGAACGCACCATTGTGGGATATGAATAGGGAATTCGTTTACAAAAGCAAAGTACGCTGTCCAGAGATGGTCTGAATACACAATAAATTGTTCTTTGATAATCATTCGCTATGATCTGTATCCCTTATTAACACCACTCGTTATCAGGTATGGGGGTAGGGTGTTGCGAACGCACAATGATATGGGTCAACTAACGTTCATTATGCCACAATAAGGGTCTTACCAGGTACTGACCATGACCCCATACAAATTTACACCATCTGCTTGAGTGCGGTCACACACTCCAAAAACTTTAAAGACAAATAAGCATGATCGAATAGCAGCGCAGGTCGGTAAGTATTAGGATAAACTAGACAATTCCGGCTTGATTACACGCAGGTAACAACAATTCACAGGTTAAATGCAGTACAAAAAGGCACACATAAACAACTGGTCTATTTCGGAAAAGAGCTTGCTACTGAACTATACGCTTCATAATTCAAAGTGACTCTATTGGAGCATGGTCTCTTCTGATATTTTTTCGTGAGTGGACAGCCAAAATGTTGTAAAACTGACTTCAAAATCTGAAGGTTGCCGTAACACAGAATATAGGAGTAGAATACCGGTTGATGATGCCACACCAAGCAAGTCAGTTCCACAAACAGACAAGCACTTATTACACTTCCGTAGACTCTCCATAGCCTTAAACGGTTTCGATAAAAGATTAATTCCTCAGAATGTTCACAGTTGAGCGAGGGTGGCTACAGTGAGACCATGCACAAGTAAGGACCCAGTCGGTGGTCTCTATTGCAACTTCACTCAGACTTACCGAAAAGACGGAAACCTATTGGAGTTTGGTCAGCATGTGTCATGGTTTTAGCGTTACTGGGCAGAACAGTGGGATGCTGGTTATATGGGAGGGGCTGTGAAGACTGGCCTCAATGTTGTCACTAACTTCATTGTACATTTTTATGAATATTCAAATTTGAGACACGTATGTTGTTATTTGCTCGTGTGGTTGTCTGGTGACCTTTTTTGTCTAAGGGAGGTCGCCCCCCAATATAAAAAATTTTGGCCGTTACTCACGCGTGGATTATATCTGTGGAGACTGTTGTGTTTTCTCGATGACCTGAAATATGGCTTCCACCAAAACAAGTTCAGATGATAAATACTTCATCATAGTGTGCTCCGCTTGCATAACCCTTTGTGCATCAGCAAGCTAGTGAGTGTCTTTGACCAAGTCCTGAGCTGAGCCACACCCGTTACTCAGGTAAAAAGTCGTTCGCATGTTCAAATAACTGCAAGATTGCTGAGGGTTGAGGGTTAGAATGGTGAACACACCTGCGTGGCATATTTGGCAGGCGGTCACTTTAGACCTCGGATATACAAAGCCTGCATACGGTATAAAAGTTATTATTGCGTTCAATGAATCTTTCATATTGGTTTTCGAACTTTTCAAATCAATAAAATTACGGTCGAAGTTCAGCTTCGCGAAAACGTTGGTGGTTATGAACTGGGCACAGATTCCAACTGACCAAAAGCTCGGGCATATTTTGGAAGTAAATAATCGATGTTTGCATACTAGAATCTTTCAAAACCTATAAATCAATAAATCTATAAGAATCAGTCTTGGGCCCCATTAACTTTTAACATGAGTTTAATAATCTGTTTCTCAATAACTTGCTTGGGTCGAAATGGGGCGCGGTAAAATTCAAGCAAAAAATCATCTCTTGTGAAATGCAATTTTTGGACAGATAAGTTTTAAAGGGTCTAGTGTCACTTGAAGACAAGGTAATGTGCAAAATCGCTGTAGTTCAAGTGAAATGTCGAGTTGCATAATGTATCTATGGCTTAAAATACAGAATACATAATCCCAAACCATCTGGTAGTGGTTAAATTTCAACGACCAATTCATGCCGAAAATTTTACAAGGGCGAACAAAGATTGTGGGGCGAGAATCATCGGTTGTATCGATTTGTGAATGTTGGTTAAAACACCCGTCCGTGTTCAATTCACTAAACTCTATTTTTCGTAGATTTTTCCTCCTCCCATCACGTGACTGGGTTGTAAACGATTGGTCAGTGGGTAGGCAACGTTCCTGTGCACACGAGAGAATCATGCAACTATGCCATCTGAACAATAATCACAGACTGCGTTTAATTAGTGTCGTGAACTGTCTTGTGCTTGATTTTCTCAAGTTTACATCTTTTATTCGTATTTCGTGTCTACTATTCTGTACTCTTTTAAAAAGTAACTGTTTTCCAATTTTTCATTAAACATTTTCCTCTTTTAGAGTTTGATTATTTGGCACCTTTACACTGAAGATGTAATCAGGTCTGAGATAACCAAATTCATTCAGGGAAGCTGATATGATATCAAAATTCTGAGTTTCCTTATACGGCAGAGTAAAGTTCTGGTGTAGAACTCGGAAGACAATCCTAATTACCGTAAGAAATCAAAAGGGCACTTCCCATCAGCCTTATTAGGATACACTGCCTCGTTTTCGAATTTACCAGAAGAAACCTGATTTCAATAATTTACGATACTTGAAGCGAAGCTCACTCAAACTTGAAGGCGCCAATCCAGACCTCTAGGCACCGCCCAGGATAGTTGTGCCACATAGCGAAGAGGCCAGTAAGGGAATCCCAGGCTCGTTTCTAGACTCAAGGTTTGTGTCTGGGCAAGCGACTACTGTCCTTACAGCAGGACTCCCACAGATAGTGCTTATAACACCTTCTAAATACTTAATCGTTTATTGTACCTTGTGGCCAAGTCCTCAAAGAAAGACTTGGACACCATTGAATAAAAATCTGAGTTTGTAATTTCCCTTATACACAGCCGATAAGTTTAACAATGTGGATAAAGACCAGTTGGGTTACCGCTTTAATTACGTGAAGTGTTGTCTGCCAGCTGATTTTGTTTCGCCTCCATAAGACCTGTGTGTTTGCGGGAAAATATGCCGTGCCAGATGATCAAACCCAAGTATCTTGACGCAGGGATGTCTCCGATTTAGGAGTCTCCCGTTAAAGTGTGCTTGTGAGGGGAATTCTGACTTACTGCCATTAGTCACCGAACAGATAGCTCCTGACCAGTAAGTAACCGGATCAGCAACTGCTTTGGTGTCTTCTATGCTTTCAACAACGTTATTAGTTTATTCAAAGTATTCAGTATCAGAACTTGTCGTAGTTGCGAGTCTCGATATCACTCAGTGTCCGTTGAATTGCACTTAATTGTGAGGCCAAATAAAAAAAAGCGACAAATGGTTTCCTTGTGTCTCATTGCAGATGACGTTTTTACTGTCAATAACCGATGCCAGAGCTCCTGAAATCATGTCCTTAGCTATTAAGCTTTGAAGTGACTGACAGCTAACATCGCGGCTGATGGCTGATTTGGAGTGCTGTTGTATCAGCTTTTTCAGGCTTGTTGGCAATCAGGGTTGCTAGGCAGTGAAACAATCCGTTCTAATCACGTTCACCTTCCTGATGTTGTATATAATTTATTACCTGTTCCATAGCGTAGACCTGACCAGTTTCGGTATATCCTAGGTGAAACATATGAGGAAAAAGAACAAGAGAAAACGACATAGTACAGTCCTTCCATGTTTTCCATTCTGGACCTTCAATAAGACCTTCGCTTTGCAATCGCTACGATAAAATCATTGCGAACTTATTTAGACATCACGTAACACATGTCTTTCGCGGCGTTCGTGGTAAGTCGTCAGCTTCAATGAATTCTGCAGGCTAGTTGTCCTTCTCTAGCTTTACCTTGAACAGAAATTGTCCGGGGTGTTGTGAGAGAAATTGTTCGGTGTTCATGCACCGAGGAATCCAAATGAACGGTTATTCGAGCTCGATACAGACGATTCCTTGAAGGTGAAGCCCATGAACAGGTGAGCTGAAGTGCCACACTTTTAACTTAATTTATTGGGCTAATTACTACAGGTGTGTGAAGAGTTGCATTTAAGGATACCACTGTGTTACGGATGTAGTTTCTCAAACCAAAGGATATTTTACGAAGATCTATGTTGTGCAACAGACCTTCGTAGTGCAGCCGAATGTAAGCGGCCATTCCTAGTGAAACTCTTTATATTCTGGTTTATAATGGGTAGACTATAGAGTCTGCACACAAGAACCTCCCAAAACGATTGCCTAACATGTGGAAGATATTCCAGCCGCTGCAGTTTACAGTGTCCAATGATAATCACGTCCGCTATGCCAGCACAGGTGCTCCACTTCTGACGAACGTCGTAGCGTCGTTCAGATTCAAGGAATAATTACTCTTCATAGAGTTATGATAAGTGTGCTACATCTGACGCATTTATTGTCATTGGGGGTTTGTTTCGGGGCATAAATCTAGCCGGTACACACTCGAGGGAGATCAGCATAGACCCATGGAATTTGTAGAGAAACATAAAACCCGTTTCAGTCGTTGCAGACGAAGTTTTAAGGTTATCTCTTCAGCGCAGCTTAGTTTTTCATTCTGTAGTTTTAAGGTTATCTCTTCAGCGCAGCTTAGTTTTGTTCATTCTGTTAATCTAACTGATTGAACAGCTTACTATCTTTCTCAAGATGGACAACAGCTAAGCTTCAACAGCCAACAAGTAACCTCGGTCCTTCGCCTTGATGACTACAGTTTGGGTACGGAAATGTTGAGGAAAGGGAACCTTCAACAGGGGCTACAAAGAAGTAGGTTTGTTGTGAGTACCATTCAGAGTAAGGAAAACGCCTTTAGTCACCCTCTAAGACGGGTACCTACAACTGCAATGAGGCTTTCTTGAGAAACATATGCGACTATACAGAGTCCAACCCTCGGTTGTCCAAAACGCAAGAGCCCCATAACTTGAATCCTCCTGAATTTTCCTTCTGGATCAGCGAACTTCTTCACACTATTGTGGAAGAAGGGCTTCACTTTATTATCCAGAAGGTCTTTATTACCGAAATGAACTGGACTGAGGTGATCCTATTGGTATATCATTGGAGGCTGACAGTGCAAACATATGTCCTGATTTCACCAGCGAAACCAACTCCGGACGGGAAGTTTTATCAAAAATTATAATTTCAGTCTATGCAACTATATAAAAACCTGTGCTACCAGTAGGTGGCATAATTAAAATTGTCCCGCAGATTCATTGGACGAACCAGACTGCTGTAGTATTTCTGTTTGGAGGGTGATCTCAGGCTGGCCTAGATTTTGTAAACCTAATTTGTATCCGAATTTTGTCTCTGACCACTGGAGAAGGTAGCCTTAAATTTAATGTCACATGTGTGTTGCGTTGCCGCCAACAGACTACGGAAATTTCCCCAGAGTACGAACACCTAACGTCTTGTGGGTTCGAGTCGAATAAAAACAGCTTTTTTCTGACGTACCTCCAAGATAATAATAAAGAAAATAATTGTTCCGCTGTAACACCATTTTGGTGAATAACCGTCATGCCACCAGAAGGTTGCACGAGGGCTGGAGTACTGACAGGTTGCTCAAGCCCAAACAGGGCAAACCGAGAGGCAGATGTAGGGTCCGAACCACAGACCTTCCGGTCAGTAAATTCGCGCTCTAAGCACTGAACCATCCCGTACAACCAAGAGGGACAAATGCAGGGCATGCAAAACAATATTCTCGCCAAACTCACGTGGTGATTTTGCACCGCGTCCAAGAAAGTGAAATTCGGTGCTTGATCTCTGCATTACCGTCTGAAAGACCCACTCAGATTTGACTCACCTCAGAACTACAGATTATTACAAGCACATTTAGGGCAACCGGTTATTCAAAGAGATGCACACAAAGATCAACTTTTCTAAAAAGGGGCATGCAGACTGGATCATAAAAACCTGTGCATTTGCACTTGAGGCCCTTTTAGGAGACCTGAATGTGCTGGGGATGTCATGGTACCAAAAGTAAACGTTAGAGAGATGCAGAAACCTGAACGTTTACTGGACTAAAATAATTGGACTAAATAAATGAGAGTAGGTGTAAAAGCTAACAGTTTCTTAGGCTGACGACCCTGAATTTTTGTGAGGTATGGACACTATATTTTTCAAGTTCAAAACCATTACGCGACCCAAAGGAGGCACTAAGTTCAATACAACGCTGCGTTGCCAGATATTTACAACAAAAGGACAAAGTCAGGGGTTGTTTCAGAACTCACAGGGACCTCACAGTTTAAGTTTTGGTCTACCCTTTGCCTGGAAACTGTAACAGACATTCAGTACAACATCAGTAATCCTCAGTCAAAAAGTTGACCTGGAACTGAGGAACATATTATAACTGAATCTCGACAAGCCATGTGTTAGAAAGGTGGATTGAAGTGAGAAGAATGGGTCTAAATTAGATCGGCTCATTCATCCATTCCATTGTCTGGTAGCATCTCACCCACCCACCAAGCATCTTGCGTTATCTGAAGCCATCTCACGTGAGACAGGAATCACACGCTTCCATTTTGCAGATTCATCTGCATTAAACAGTGTGTTCGCCTAGCGTCTAGGCTGAGCATAACTGGGTTATCTAAGATTGCCAATCTGTTTCTCACATCCTTATTTAATCATATCCGTTACTAAGACGTTTAGATAGAACAACAAATGCTACCTAGAGTATTCAACTGTAGATGAGCCTGTCTGATGATAGCGTAACTACCAAGACATGCGAAAGCAGACATCCTCACAGCTAATTGTTTCAAGACAATCCCCGAGCGTTCATTTCGATAAGTAAACAGTGGCCTTCCATTACAAACGATCAACCTACTTGCACGATTTGTGGTTGGTAGTGAACACTAGATAATGCCGCTGCCGCTTTATGACGATCTGAACCAGGAGCTCCAAAAATGGCGAGCTAGAATCGTTTCCAACATCAGACAACGTACTCAGGCTGCATACCAAGCCAACTGACGTCCGATTCGAAAGTTCCCATTAATTTCTTCGGTGGTAAAGCAAGCCACAGGCTGATTCGGCATGATACTATTCTCAAGCGTGTCCTCTCGTTTGCGGGCTAACGTGCAAAACGGTACAGTCACCTCCGTTAGGACGGCTAGATTTCGTGGGCAGTTCAAGTGATGTTGGACAATGCCGCATCGCTAGGACATTAGACATGAACATGTTGATTTAAATGCTTTTCGAGATCAGAATGACATACGTGTTCCTTTAAATACATATCTTCCTCTGTCCGTTCACTCTTTTGGAGGGGAATTTTCGGCGCCTTCCTATTTTTACTGATATTCGATATAAATTGAAGCGAAGACGAAGCTCAGGGCAAACGACTGAGAAAACTTTCCTCTCTTGGCCCATTGTGAGGCCTTACTGTTAAACAAACAAAAAAGTGATTTTGGAACAAAGCCGCGCATATTGTGCATATTTAAAAGAAGGTCCCAAAACATTTTCGTGGGGACGTCTATACTTTTTGCCTAGTTACATTCACTGGACAAAGTGTTGAGATATCAGTTTTGTTTCCTTGCACTATTTATTAGGCCTGCTCAGTTCCCGCTTTAATGACCTATCAGATGTCTGCTGTAAAACATGCTGATGGGACAAGCCCTTTTTTGGAACCCGGAGCCCACATTTGGCTAATTACATATCCTCACGAAGAAACGAATCCTAGTGAAATGCAAACAAATGCTAAAGCTTTTTGGCTGGGTGACATGTAACTGTTGATTGGTTAATTCGCTTAATTTATTGAAATAATATTTGTGTAAGAAAGCCAGGAAACAGTTGTTTGTCTAAAAATCCTCAAAAATGTGGCTGATTCTGGTTTGACCATGGAGATTCTTCGCGCTGATGAGCCGCTTTTGGAAAGCGAAGTTTTAGAACAGATTACGCAAGGTATTTTTCATTGACGGGTTAATGCTTAAAAGGATTCTTAAAAGCAGCTGTTTGTTGGATGAAGATTTCCTTCCTTTTAAATAGTCACTGACACAAGCAAACTGGGCCTAGAAAGTTTAGGCAGTTCGTTCCAGCATAGTAGCTTCTTGGATGCATGTCAGTGCTTGGCTGGTGCATAGTTGAGGTACAATGGAGTTTGCCGTGGCACTGAAGTAAGTAATATTTCTCCTATAGGCTACATACAGATAGACGCAAATACTGCTTAGAAGTTCAGTTGCAGTTCAGCAAATACGCTAGTCTTACGAGCCTGGACGAAGCTGAGAGTTGCAAGTTTCGGTATGTCCTTTGCATCGATAGATTGCGAATAAATCAAACGTCTCAAAACGTATTCTTGCATGCCAACTTGGCGTAGGTCGGACTCAATGAAGTCACAAAGTAGACCCGCATGAATAGTCAGCTCGGCATTAAAGATGAAAGAAAAAAATCGCACACCAAAAGAGTATGGGCTACAATTCTTAAGTACTTTCTCATGATGATCCACAAACAGAGTAACGGATGATATGCTGCTCGCGAATTAAAATTATTCATCGTTTGCAACTTCCAAATGACAATCTGTTCGCCCTCCTTATCACCCGAGTACCACAACAATATTTCTACCACTAACAAGAAGTTCGAGCTTTTGATCACTGAAATGTCATGATAATCAGAAGCCTCCACTATTTAAGGGGAGATCTAAAACCAAGTGCCAATTAGTTGGAGACAAGTAGGAAACAAGATATAGCATACAACAACTAAAGCAGTCTTTGCATGGCAAGCTAGACACTCATGACTTCGCCTGAAGAGTTTAGACAACCAAGGAGAAGCGTCATCTAAGTGTAGATGCAACATGGACAGCTGGTTATGCACCGTGATTGAAGTCTATCTCCCCACTCCTATTATACTTTGCTACTCTAGCCAATAAACTTATACTTAGCGCTATTATTAACCACTTGTTTACTGTACGTCTGGTGTTTCAATAAGCACAGTGGATTGGATAGAATTAAGAAGCTAATTTACCAGAGTGAACATATCCCAATAATCACCACCAGGCGTATCCCCATAATCACCATCACAACGGACATGGACGAACAGTGACTTCAGTGCTCAAGTACTTCTGCAAACATTGGGGATGTGTACGGTTCTAGCGAACTAATAAGCTATATACTTTAAAACCTCAGTTGTGTTGATGAAACGTGTGACCAAAGGTACATTATGGGTGCTTTTGATGTCCTAAAGTCACAGTTGGTACATGTATTCCAGCTGACGCACATGGACTGCTCTTACACTACTTTGCTGCACAAACGGGCTCGGTTTGTTACCGTTACAGTCTATAGACTGTTGTGCATTCTCGTTGGCAATGTGATGAGCCGTATGAGTGCGAATTTTTGAGCCTAATTAATCTCAGATGATAAGGGTGTGGCATTTCTGATTACCCAGCTTTATCACTTCGGAATCCGGGTAGAATCGAACTTACTGTGGCGTTTATATTCAATGAAATATACACTAATTGTTTCATATTGATAACGTCTTCCTATATGAGAAAATGTGGGCAATTAGTCTACTCGCCTGCCAAACTAATTAGAAGCGGAACGGGCGTTTACGATGCATTTGGATTCGTAAAACACATTCAGACATAAAATAAAATGCCTGAAAAAAGGTGACTTTAGTGTCCATCTCATATGACTTTTGGAATTTCGCTTTTTAAAGAGCCAAATTTTTCATGCTGAATCAGGTGCAGTACTTAGGATATGTATGTATGTATGTATGTATGTATGTATGTATGTATGTATGTATGTATGTATGTATGTATGTATGTATGTATGTATGTATGTATGTATGTATGTATGTATGTATGTATGTATGTATGTATGTATGTATGTATGTATGTATGTATGTATGTATGTATGTATGTATGTATGTATGTATGTATGTATGTATGTATGTATGTATGTATGTATGTATGTATGTATGTTGTATGGTATGTATGTATGTATGTATGTATGTATGTATGTATGTATGTATGTATGTATGTATGTATGTATGTATGTATGTATGTATGCATGTATGCATGTATGTATGTAGGTATGTGTGTGCGTATGTAATACATGCTAGATTCATCCCCCGCAGCAGATTTAGTAAACGGTTTGCATCAGCTGACGTACTGGATATGTTTGCAAACTTCTTACTTCAGAACGATACATCAGTGTGTAACGGACTCGTCGTCTCAGTAGTTTATTCTTACTCTTGATTCTCATGCAACATTCAACCCTTAGCGCTGCGTCAAAACATACTCTTTACCCTTTCAGCAGTCAACTGTTCTGGGTCTATGCTAGTTCCAGTGTGAGATTGTTGTCACCCTTTCATAAGCTAGGCATATCAGAGGCTTTGATCATTTTGCATAAAACGGAAATGATTAGACATAATCTTTGGGTAACTGGAAACGAGACTGAATGGATGCGGTATATTCCTTCGTTTACAACTTGCCCGATGTCCAAACGAATCCGCAGCCCTTAATTTAAAAGGAAACACATCTGGCAGGATGCTGTGATTCGGGCAGAAGAGACACAAGCTGAGTAGCATTATACCTAGGAACCTTCACTTTAGGAATGGAGGCCTCTGGTATGAAAGAATTGGGCAACATCTGCAGTACGTTTTTGCATACTGTTCAAATTCTGATAGAGCACCGAAATATTTTCTACTTGAAACCTGATCTTACCACTTATTCTGTTGTGTAAGTTTCAAGCAACAATTCCTGACACGGTGTCAGCTGCCGTTCTATTCGTAAATGTGAAGATAAGAATAGAGCTTCTCCAATGTGGAGGAGCGAGAAAGAAAATATCGTAATAACAAGCAAAAGTTGACTTAAGCGTGAGAATAAAAGTGAGTATACATGACAGAATCACGCGTAGTTGGGTTGAAGTCAAATCCAGAACGTGGCATTCTACCGGCACAAATCAATCAACGTGTTCTTACTTTTGTGTATTCAGCTCATCTCATGTCCTCCGGAAACGAAGCACGGTTAAAGCGACGAGACTGCAGTGATTTGTCTTTCGGAGCAATTTTAGTATGGAAGTTGTTTGGGCTTTACAGGTGTCAGAAGATAAAAACGCATTGCACTTATCACAAGCATCTCCTAAACTTCCAGCAGAACCTTAGACGGGGAATTTTAACATTACCTCGTTAGGCGTCAAGCTGCGCATCCAATTTTTAGTTTTCTCTTCCTGATGTTTATATTCCGAGGTACCTGAAAAGATCATGCACAGTTTTCATGTGTACATAAGTACATATTTTCTGCGAGTCATCAGTACTGTGGTTTTAATGGGATCGCGTAATAATTGCATACCCAACATTTAGACAGATCAGCTTATGCCACAAAATCCAGTAGTGATCAGTTCCTTGAGTGATGATTTCGCAGACAGGGTCTGTACATCTAGAGAAACGATTATATTGATTTGTATTTGGCGTAATTATGTTGACCAGACGCTTTACTAAATGAGAAAATCGTCACTATTGATGGAAAAAATTTATTTTCTTTTGTTACGGACAGATCGGAATTTGTGGTGTCGGATCGATCCGGCATTGGAAGCAATCGGACACCTAATAATTTGCTCAACGGACATAACCCCAGCGCGTCGGGTGCGAGTAGTAATCCGATACTTGAGCGAACCTCCTCTAGTCCCGTGGTGAACATGGTATCAACAGTTCGCCAAGAAGGCAGAGCGGTAAGTCTCAGTTGACTCCACATTTGTTTGTTTCGGAAAACCAACAATAAAATTAAGTGACAATAAATCGGTAGAAGGTACAAAATCTCATAGGATATTTGCATATGTCGTACACCCTTATCGACTCCAATTCCCGGTACGTCATTGAGGTCGATCAAAAGCTGACAGATCAAAACCCATTGCAAACCATCTAACCTCAAAATAAATTTGTTCCGAATAAATCAGGTTGATTTGACAGCGGATGAACAGAGGAAATTTTCGTAGCCGGCCAAAAGATGTCACATGGCAAGCAACTGGTCTAAATAGATGTCTTCTCACCGAAGGCAATCAGGTTCAGTTCAGGCTGACGTGGCTTTTTTGAATGATAAGTTTGGGTGAAGACTTTACGGTACGATCAACGGTTTTGCTGTATTATTTTCTCTGTTTCTAGTAAGGCAAATTACTCAGGACCCATTACTAGTTCTGCTTTGTTAGTGTGGGATTGTCCAATTCGTTGATTCAGAACAATTACGAAAACATATGAAAGTAAATTTCGAATAGGTGGCCAGACCAGTCTCACATCCAAAACTCTTGAAAAGTTACCAACATTTGACCTGTGGGTTTCATAAGGTTTTTGTGGCCCGGTCAGAGAGATAGGAACAACTCTGATTTGTCGTTGGAAACGGCTGCAACATATATTGTAATTTTCCGGATTGCCGAATTCTTACAAAGAGTCAAAATATTTAGAATCCGGACATATTACTCACAAACTTATTACTAGGTTCCAGATTTGGAAGCTGAATCACCTGCTGTTCATCCCGCTGTATTTTATTCGAGGTAGCTTCCGGCTCAAGTTGTTGATCGTATCCCACTAGAGAGAGACATGTGTCTAAAAAAATCCAATGGTCATTCTGCGACATCGCACGTGCGCAGCGCAACAAAACGTAAATTCCATCAATGAATTTGTCCTGATGCCTCTATTTATACCACAAATAAGTACTCCAGCGCAACATTTTTAAAGAGTGATTTCTTTACAAATCAATTTATGTGGTTTGGATATCCATTCGAATAACGGTGAGGGTGACAGCATGCAAATCGCTCGTGTATTTTAAAATCCGGCCAAAATGTTATATGGATTGGACGTATCCTCAGTTATCGGCAAGGTGGCCAATGCGTGAGTGGTTGAGGGACATTAGCGTGTACGATGGTTGTGACACAACGGTGAGAGTGTAACCCGAAAATGTAAACTGGATAGCGTATAATTTTTTTCGGCAACTAATAGGACGTGGATTCCGGAGGGGTCGACTGAATGGTTCAGTATAGATGGTGAACCTAGATCCGTGGGCTTTATTTACCCGTTAGCTCAGTGTTGATGTTTCAGTGATTAAAATGAGGTAAAGTCTGAGTAAACTGCAACACCAACGAGTAGGTTAATCAGTTTTGGCGCTGATTAAGTCGCCATTCATGTTTGAACTTAGTCTCAGGAGAAGCGGGCCTTTTACAAGTTACAGAAGTATTCCCCCCTCTTCTGCAAACACCAGGGACCACAAGAAAATTGGATCTCAAAGGAATCTCGTATGCAGGGGTATCACCTTGAACGTCCCACAGAAATTATTAGACTGAGATTATTTCGAACTTTACGACTCGGCAATAACAACATTCTGAGGCATCAGAATATTAAGTTAGAGTCCAGAGTAAACATCCAAACTTTCAACTCTTGGCGAACGCTTTTGGCCAAAAATCACCAGACAACCGTTAAGTCTAAGGCTGGTAGCCTTATTGAAAAACAACATTCATCTCCCAAAAACGAACCCTTTGAGGTTCATAACTCGAAAAGGGCCCTTAATATTATCATTTATAGTTTCGCTTTCTTTTCGGTTGTGCTCCCAGAAACTCCTAGACAGAGTCTTTATCAAGCCCTGACTTGTCCTTGAGTTAGTACGCTTGACTTTGTCAAACAAAATGGTCTGGGTTGCAGAAAAAGCGACAGTTCGCTAGTGCTTTATTTTAAGTGGCCATGAGACAAACGGATGACGACAGAATGGTATGCTCGGGCTTTGTTTTATCCCATTTGGATCGTACAAGCAGACACAATTTCTCTTCCAGCCAATAACGAGGATGTAGAAATTCAAAACCGCAACGTCAGTCAGGACATACTTCAACTCTTAGCGTATTTTTTCGAATGCACAGTTCACTTTTACGGTGACAGACCCGAACCATGGACCCTTCGCTGACAGTACGAATCCTCCGAGAGTCCTGAGAGACGAGACATCTTATTTCAGACTCTTTTTACTGCGATCTTTTCGAAGCCTTATGTTGATTTTAACGGATAAACCCCAAACGGTGCACGCCTGTCAGGGGACTGCGGTGACGCATTCTTAAGTTGCACACATTCGCAGATGTATGCCTTGAAACCCATACAACTTGCAGTGAGGGATTGCGAGATATGGGGTTTCGCGAACCGACTCATCAGTGTGGAGGATAGCTCCCAGTGTCTAATAAGTGGCCGTAAAATATAAAACAGTAAAATTTCACTGTTCTGGTTATTGAACAGTTAACACGCTGGCCATTTCAGTTTGAAACAGGAGTTTTAAACACAGCCATACGCGAAAGATTGCACAACAATATGATTTGGAACAAAGGAATAAAGTTGATCCTAGTTTGCTTTCTTTGGGGAATACATTTTATTGGTCAGGTAACTGCCAAAATTTTACCATTAGGGTCCTTGCAATTGTCTAATCACCCAACACATCATACATCCAGTTCGGAAAAACCATCCATACACAAAGTTGATCGACAAACCCGAAATAATCCTTCATATTGTTATTCTGTCAGCATAAATGTACCAATCAAAATGTTGAGGGTGCCTAAAAATGTTTAACAATTATTCCACTATCCGGTGTAGGCAACGTAGGTATCTCATTCCAGATAACTTTCTTCAAACATCTCTTCTCAGCTGCCTTCGGGTCCCGATGATTCACTGGCTTCACAGGAGTTTTGAGTACTTAAACTCTGACCAATTTTAGGTGGCTTTGGGGTTAATGGATTGAAATTCCCATCATTCTCGTTTGAGTAGTTCTCCTATGTCCTGGTGCAGTTATTCCCGTGAGTTCATACCAAAGTAGGGGAGGCTCGAGTTTTGCTTTGATTTGACTTCATTAGCACTTCACATCCTTTGGCCGTGCAGAGATCCGAACTTTGGACATTTGAAATACGGGACGAGCGTCTTACCAACACTACCAGCGCAAGCTGAATTGCCACATGTGAATGTGCAAACATGTTCGATGTGATTTGTTTACTTGAAGCTTCAAACGATGACCTGGTCAGTCGAACAATACATCTATTAGGAATCCGCACTCAGGTAGCACTAAATGCACGACAAATCTTCTGGGCAATTTTCGATTAGTTGAAGGTAGTTGCGGGATTACTGGGGAGCAAATCGAATCCAGTGATTCCTCTGTTTGATGTGAATGTACCTGATTGATTGTTTCGAGACAGGAGGACTGTTCAAACAAGAGTGATGCGAATTGGATTTCTGATTTATTCTAAGTGGTGCTTGTTTGTAGATCCAACTAACAAGGTAACTATGTCTATAGGATGTACAGGAGAGCATTTAACAAACCATCGCTGAACGAAAGCTCCCTCTTAAACCAACACACCTATTTGTTTTCATTTCATCTTACTACGCTTTATTTCCAAAACTTCTTCTGATAAGCAACCACTTCGGTATACTTATGAACAGAGGCCAGTGAAATTTTTATTGTCTGGTTACTTAAGGTCAACAAGTCTAGAGCAAAATATGGTTAAAAATGGCTAATAAAAAACTTCAGCTTTCTTGACGTGTACACACGCCCCCTGCAATCGGAGAGCAAAACAGTAGTGCGCCTTGGGTGTGAAAAAAAAACATCTGTTCCCTGGCAAAATTCTTCGAAAAAGCAAATTTCCTAGTACTGGTAGAGTGTAAAACTTAACAAGGTTCCCGAAAAATTTACGGCTTTCCTTTCGTAGGATTCAGATAAAGCTATAAGGCCACAAAATATTGGAGATTTTACCACAAAGTTTCTTTGGAAAGATCGAGTAATGTGGTCTTTTTTGAATTTTTGAAAGATTAGTAGTAGCGGTCATCTTATTTGGTGACGATGCAGTTTGTCATCATGAAGAAATAGCGTCTTACCGAGCTGAAGCTCGCGATACAACTTAAAAGACCCTGTTATTCGTAGGTATGAACCGGACTATAACACCGTCAATGCAAAGCTCAGCTCTGCTTGTTAGGTATGGTCGCCACAATATCTTCGTGCATTTTAATTAATACAACGTTCTCTGACAGATATGCCTTTCTCTGGTAGAATGCTCGGTTCCCTACCAAAAGGCTGTATAATTTCGCGTACCTGGCTTGCAGCCCATACATACTCTCGTTGATATATCGGTCCCACAAGTGTCCAGAGTAACGGAGTGTAAACATTTCGTTGTATCTGAACCATTTATTTGAGAATTGCCCAATTTTATTCCGCAAATCAGATAAAGGGAAAGTTTACTGGGCAAGACAATGCTCCAATGCTCGAGCACAGAAAAAAGGGATGTGACCACAATTTTATTGAAAGTTTACCCAAGTGAAAAAGATTATTTTTCAAGGCTGTAGACCCACGGTTTGATTTCTGCCTCCCGTAATTTCTGCTATTCAGTTGGATGGAGAAATGTCCAACCCCCGCTGTCCACGAGACGGCGTCTTCTGATTGGTTGTCAGTAACTGGTGCAGCTAACAAATCTTTCTCGATAAGCTTTAACTGCCTCCGCTGAGCTGTGAACTGCGGACTGGCTTTACATCTATTGTATGAGATTATCTGTGTTGAAGGGTAACCTGTGCCTTAGGACAACAGGAACTAATGCAAGTTTTTGGTTAACATCAGGTCGGCTATTTCCTAAAGTCGAAATATAGAATGAATCATCTTCGGAATCTCTGCTTTTATACAAAGAGAAATTCGTAACCCTTCTCGTTTGTTTGTCCTCAAGTTATTCGTTGAATATCGTTTGCTCTATCTTACCGTGCGACCTTGGGAATCAGCCGAGAGATATTTAACCTTGTACAACAAACTGGGGTCAAATTCAATTCGATCGTTTGGGAGCAGAATGTAGTAAGTGACCCTTAATTTCACATAGGTCAGATCAAATTGACGACGCCAGGTAAACTCGTGGGTTTTTAGGCTAACTTCACAGTTCCAAGACTCAGTGTCCTAAAAGTAAGGTAACAGGTAATCACTAGTTGTTGCAGGACGTTACCGCTTGGTCGTGCAATTTTATGGGAGGGCTCATCAGGCTTGTAAGCGGTGAGTGGTCGTCATCTATACTGTTGTGTGGATATGTCGTTCTGGGGGGTCTATAGACCCACACTTGATACAGTGGTAGGACAGAAATAATGATAAATAATAAAGGAAGTGTCTCATCCCTGATCTGATCTATTCGAAGAAATCGATGTGCAGTCATTGACGGTAGAAGATATGTCCCTCTTTGGAAGAAATAAAACTAATCGCTTTCTCAGAGAGGTAGGGGAGAATTCCCTCTCGAGGGCGTTTGCTTGTCCGACAAACGGCTAAGTGAAACACTTGACAGGGAATCGTCATCCGGATCAGCATAAATGACACGGATAGTCATGCGTCCGGCAAATTCGTATTAAAACCTGCACCATTTAAGCAAACCGACTGTTGTCTAAAGACGGTAATTCTGGTCGGTCTGTTCATTTTGTTTGGATTGTTTTAAGCGGAATCATTCAGCACACTGGACTGAGCGTAAATATTCATCATCATCATCATCATCATCAGCAGTACAGACTGCATAATATCAGTCTCTCTGCATGACAACCATAATTCATTGGATGGAGAAGAGACTTAGTGCTAGCCTACAACAATCATTCCCAGTCGTCTACATCTCAAGACGCTCATTCTGCTAATCCAGACTGAATTTGACAACAAGAACGCCATTGACATCGATTAGCAGACTTATCTTGCAGCGTCTCTAGTCAGACAGTGGGGATCACGTGGATCTCAGAGTGTAAACACCAGGAAGTATTATGTTGAATGGACAGCTGACGCAGTGGTAAAGTTTTGGCCTGGTCTGTCTGCTTTCTTGACGTTTTTGTTACGCGCTTACGAGTTTTACCCGCTACTATTATCTCTAAGAATCGAATTCAGTCCAACTCAAAAGCAATCCATGGCCTTTCCATGTTTTCATGTTCTGGGTAGCACCTCCATTTGGTATGTTTTAATTCTCCCTTGATTTGAGAACTTCCACAGAGAAACCATAACGAAAAAATTTGCTTTGTTGAATTACTTGAGGAAGACTGCTTCCCATACAGTGAAAGTTCGCTGCGGAAAACTTCAGGGATTTTTTCCGAAATTTATTCCTGACCAGCAATTCCCACTGAAAGATGTTTTCCAGTAAGATACATTTTTGTACCAAAAAAGCTTAGAACCACTGTACAGCTGTTTCATCGTGTTGAGAAATAATCAGTAGTGCACCTTTCACGAAACACCAGGGGGTTTTGAAGCTGCTACCCCTCAGCCGGCAGTCTGAACACTTAAACTAACTCGATCCGAGGCAGGCTATAGGCTCACTCATCCGATAATCACGTGGGCTCCAGCATGTGGCCGCCCGTTGACTTGCTCCTTGAATTATGACCTCACAGATGGAGGTTTCATTCATCTTGTGAAAGTATTCTTCTTCTGAGGTTCCTATAGGATGTTAGTAGTGTGTAGAGTTCTGCCCACTGAACGGACTTCCAAGAACCGAACTTCCTGCTAACCAGCAAAGCTGTGCTTGGGATGACTGAAGAAAAATCTGAAAAGCTAGCTCCTGTAGCAGAACGGCTAAGTGTTCAAACTACAAGCCTAGAGATGTCGGGTTCCGAACTCCATGAAGTTTCGTGAGATTTGCACTGCTTATGATTATCAGTAAGGATGTAACAGCCGTATACTGCTCCCCGGCTTTTTATTATAGATAAACTATATTTACCGGGTGAGATATTTATTAAAATTACAAAATCTTTCCACACTACCAAGAACGTTTTGCAATTTCTGTTCGCCAACCGAAAACTTCAGGCAAGCAAAATGCCGGGCAGTTCAATGGAGAACTGCAACCCTAACATAAAAATTGCATGGAATAACAAAGGGCATCCACCAGAAACACCCTGTGCAACCAGTTCAATATAATTTGAGGTATCTAGATACCCGCAGCATGAGCAACAGTACACTTCAACCACCGACCTCCCACATTTTCGTGTGGGTGATCTTCAGAATATGCTACCGAGCTGAGCTTAAATGGGTATTTCACATCAAGACCTGCCACATTCTTTTCTACTTTCTAGTTAATGTGGTGTCTCTTGTTGCATCAGTGGACCACTTACACACGTGAACTGTGGTGAGACGTGGACCATTCACACTTAGCTGAACTCATTCAAAGTCACCATTTCATTACGTCAAGTAAACAACTCAAAACAAGTGAACCAATGTCCTCAGTCAAAACGCATTCAGTATATTGGATTCAGACATTATGATAACATATAGGCCCAAATATTACACGAAAATAAAAGATTATACAAAGTATTCCTGCATAAAGAAGCACTAAGCGACTGTAAGGCTTCTTAAAAGAAACAGAACTTGACAAATGGGTAGAGTGTTTCTTCATTGAGGAACAAGCATAACGCTTACTTGGTGTGCTGTGCACTCACCTGCAATTTGAAAAGTGGCTCACTTCCGTTACCTGTCAATGAGTTTCGTAACAGAATTGATGGCGACAGTCTTGGAATGCGTTATCGCTATATGTCAGTTCTTGAAAATGGGAGCTTCTTGTATCCTGATTGAATTACTGGCATTTGTGTGTTAAATGTATTGCCTGGATTCTTCACGGCTCACTGTTAGTTCCCGTCATTCATGCGTTTGTGCTTACACTTCTGACTGTAAAACTTGGACAAGCCAAAACCATGCGAGTGAGCATTGTTCAAAATTTCTGAAACCACTTCGGTGCATTTGGTCGCAGATAGTGTTTACTCCGTTGCAGAAAGTACTGATGGACAAAACGGACAAACCTGTCAAACTTTTCTCTGTTATCTGTTCACTGTTTTTGAAGAACAGCAACAAAGTCTATTCAAGAGCGCATTAGACTATAAGTATAACCAAATTACTATATTTTAAAATAGCCCATGTGTGCACAGTCTTTCAAAGAGGTTTGACATACTATCAGTGGCTAGTATGCTTTGCTACATTTAGATCTGTTTCCACGCACAAAGGTTACATAGATCCATCTTATTTGCTGTCAACTTCCTCACCCTCAGTAACTATTTTGTCGATGTATTCTTCTGTGGTGAACACACAGAAAATTATACAAAAATACTCTTTACGAAATTTCATTCGCCCACGCCTTATTAGACGCTAAGTAAATACTACAGTGAAACAACTATGGGTCGAAAGGGATATGCAGTTTAGCTAAGATTTCGAGCAGCTGGTGGGCGTAATTTGAACCGAATCGACCTCTGTTACTCAAAAATGAAACGCATAATTAGTTCAAACAAACAACTGCTACATCAAACATTTTTATGCTCATTTCTGTTCTACCACCACCATGATATAGCTATCGTAGTGCAGACTAGTTGATTAAAGCAGTAAAAAACTAAATTCAAGTAATTTACTTATCAACTTTGATAACTTTGATGTTCTTGAACCAACTCTTTATGACTGCACCGAAAGACACAGTTTCTAGTGGATAACAGTAATTTCTTGTTTGTGAGAATGGACCACGGTTTACATACATGCTTGGAAAACCAAATTTTGTTCAACCGTTTATTCATTTGACCATCTTCATCCGAATTCTTCTAGGTGTTTTTGAAAATGTGGTATTGAGAAGAACTCTGCTGTTCTCCGTGAAAACATCATCTAGTTAATTATTAAGACGGTATACCTACAGAGTTCTTCCAGTCTTCTAAGTCGCAATATATTGGCCATATGGTAATCCACGGGATAGGATTCATGCTTATTACGCCTTCGGTTGTGCGTTTTCCAAGCACCACTCAAGCGGACGGCACCAAGCCCACATTCCAATTTCTCTTCCTACAGCCTGATGCTGATAATAGCCCAAATAATGGTATTCGAGCAACGATTGTGATTGCACATGGATTACTGAGCATAATCAAATAAAATTCTATATGCAAAAAGTTTGCTGAAATCTCTCAGTTGGATACTGATATGTAATGAGTAACATCCGCTTGACATAACCGGGTTTTTAACTAAAGGAGTTTCAGGAAACCCGCTTCAGAGTGAAATAAACTCCTGAAAATGCAAGAGTCATGTGAAATTTTTCTTACGATCTACTGTGACAGTTCGGACGTTGAAGCTAGGAGACTTCTTTCGTTACTCACCGAGGATGTTTTACCATTGCTCTTCAGTAACTTTACAGTCTTGTTACTGCAGAAATCCCTCTAAACAACAGACAAAATTCTGGCCAAGAAAGTTAACTTCCTGATGGTCCCTCCTTGTAGTCCTTTTCTACGTGCAACGAAAAGCGGAGCTAGGTGATACATTTTGCGTCTTGAAGGATGTTCATGGATTTTCGAGTTCAGGTACAAGAGAAGTGCATCTTGATTGTTGATTCTAATGACCTTTCCCGTATTCAGGAGGGGGCTTTCATGAGAATGAAATCGCACGGCCAAACATGTGTGTGAATTGTGTAGTATTGATTAAGGTTCATCGATTTTGAGACCCAAAATCTGACTGGCTGAAAAGAGACAAATAAATTTAGCGCATACTTACCAAAAAGTCGCGATTTCTCTCTTTCAGAACCATTCCTCGGAAAACCACACACACGCTTTTCGTCTAAAAGTAGACTTGCTTTGTTGATTGGTTTGGAATTTAGAACAACCTTTGTTACGCACCATTTTTTCAGACTAGTAAACAAGATTGTCAGTTAGAATACCATGTGGCTATGTCTGAGTTATCGAAAAATAGTGGATCATTCGGGAACATAATAACGAACGGGCATCCACAGGCGGTTAGTTGTGAACAGAAAACAGAGTTGGTTGGTCTGTGAACCACACGCTTACATGGACAAAACTCAATAGTGTCTTGTTTATTGTCTGAAATGCCAACCCCGTATAAGTTGTAGCGCATTTTCTACAGGCAACAAAAGAAACCAAAGAACAATCTGTGACCTTGTATTATCAAGTTGGATAAATGAGACAACGAATTAAACCATTACAACCTTTGTACCTATCGATCAGAAACATTGTATCCAGCTGGTTGGAGTTGCAGTCATTTTTTCAACCAAATCGTCTCGTCGAGTACAAACTGATATAGACCAGTGAGATCAACCGTTTTGGTCACCATTAGTTTTTAGTCACCATTACAATTGCTTATGTGAGTTAAGTTTGCAATCCTGCATTAGATTTTCCAAACGGAAGCCCAGCTATTCATTATTTACGTACCGCGACGCAGAATGAGCAACTGTGTGTGCATTTTAGGCACGGCTAGGTTTGTATGTCCACCAATCATTTACTAAGTAGTCCATAGTCTCAGACCGACTTTATCACCGGCATCATTCTGTCTCATGGCCTGAAAGATTCTCTTTGGAGCCACATTTTTGTCGATCATACTGCGTAATTATTGCTTTTCAATAATTCACCTTACTGGTTTTGGGGTGATTTTGTGGCCAGATACTTAGACTAAGTGTAAACAGGTAAGAGGAATTATCCGAATGAGATGGGAGATCTGATGGGAAAAAACCTCGTGTATTTTAAGCGACCGCAAAAGACAACATGAGAACTAATGGCTTTGAAAAGTTAACGTCAAGGTATTTTTTCGGGGCATTCAAAAGCCCTCCACGGATCAGTTCAACATTACATTCAATCGGAGTCTTCATCAAGACTCAGTCCATACAGTCATTTAGAGTACCAATGGATTGGGCAACACGAGTAACTACGTTATCAGTTCCACATCCATTTACGGTATGTTCCTAAACACTGAAGTCTACTTAGTTGGTGTGATGAAATAACTTATGTTAACTTACAGTGAACTCTTTTAGTTTGATGGGCTTATCACAGTGTGTCTGAAGGACCGATATCCAAAAGTAAAAGTCTCTTGGTAGGAGATGAAGATGACGAATTAAAAGAACGAGGAGTTTACGGTTCAAAGTCATGTACCAATGTGTAACTCAGTCCCTATTCCCTATCGGAAGATGTCCGCCTACGTGATTATTTTGGTAAACAGTGGAGCTTCCTTAAGCAGTGACCATAATTTCTGCCATCGCCGCCTACATTTTGGGATTTTGATCACTTTTACATTCCTCAATAACAAACAATCTTGGAAGCCCATTTTAAAGATTATGATAAAACTGTTTTGTGAAGTTCCGAGTGCACTACTTATTCCAAAATAAAAAATCGTATGATTTTGCCGTGAAAAAGTAGTCGCGTCTTCTTCGAAGGTGGACGAAGTTTTACTTGTTTTGTTGTCACCTCGATGTATACAAATGTTCCAAACAACGCTGTGGAAGTAGAGAAGTGGCTGCTACTGGTAAACACAACGCTGAAAGGAGGAAGGCAGCTCTCCGTAAATGAGAGCATCAAAAGCATCAAAATATGCTCAAACCTCGTTCACTTTCTTTTCGAATGAGTTATGTACTTTCAAGAAGCTCTGACGATGAGATCCATGACATTCCCTATGTTGGTTAATGTGCATATGGGAGACTGTGAACAGAAAACTCTGGCTGGATTTGCGTACCCACTGGTGCGCAGAAGCTGGTTCGGTCTTAAAATTATCACCAGCACATTCAAAGCAGTGTATTTTGTATAGTTCCAGCACAGTCTAGTAGAGTAAGAGTACTGTGAACAGAAGAGGTTGACTGAACAATAACACAGACTAAAGTAAAAAGAGACTTGAAGCTAGTGTATACCAAATCGGTTTGACTAGTTGGCAACTAAGACGGCTTTCGGCCTTACACTCAGGTGCGGATTGGAACAGCAGGCTCTCTCACAAAAGGAAGAAATCTGAAGTCATTAGAAGGGTTAACATTAGGGTAGCATTCTGGAAGGAAGAATTTTTACCTTCACTACTGATACTATTGAAGGATAGACTGCCGGGTGATAGGACTAGTAACTGTATATACAAAATAAAGTGTAGCAACTGCACAAAGGCTTTCATGAGTCAAATAGCCAGGAGGTTGCACACAAAAGTCGGTGGGCATAAGTGGTGCATAAACAAACCACTAGGAAACATAGGTAAATATAAGGCGGCAGCTGAAGTCCCGGCAATGGCGGGTCCTGCATCAACGTTGAGCAGAATAGATTGGGAAAGTGTGAGTGTTTTGAGACAAGGACTAAGATTCACATCACAGCGACAGGTATAGAACGGTCAAGCATGGAAAGAGTGTTCTTAGATCAGTCGAGATAACAAGAGCAGATTTGCGGTTTGGGATCCAAAGTACAAAAGCCCAAGCGGAGTAAAATCTACCTAATCCCCTCAGCCCTGGTCCACTTGTCCTAGGACTCTCAAAACACCGACCAAAATAGTCTGTGAACAACTCCCTAGAGAAATATTCCAACAAGGTTCTCTTGACCGTAAAGTAAGGCCCCAAATTCTGATTCAAGTCGGTGACCACCTCCCAACCAATCTATCTTAGCTGATAGTCACCCACACTAGCCAACAAACAAGAACTTTGGACTGCCGTTCAGCAGTGGACAAGTCGGCTAGTCGTAAGAAGTCCTAGTGATCATTCCTCTGACTGTTTTGAAGCTTTGTCAACCCTATAACCGATCCACTTGTTTTGTTGAAGCTTTGGTATCAAAAGCGAAACGTTGCCCAACAATTAATTCACTGGTTGTTTACTATATCTCTGAAACAATAATTTTTCACTCGGTTTCTTACATCTTCCCATTGATTGCTTCACTATCGCTCTTTTACTGTGTAGCATGATCGTTTTACTACGGTACTGGCTTATAACATCGGAATGTTGAATCACCACTGCACGTGTCAGAATGATTCAAAGCATCCGGAGAACCCACGACGCCTGACTTCAATCTGGAAGCATTTGCAAGTGAGCATTTGGGAATAGAGTGAGCAGTTTACCTTGAGACATTCGAACGTGCCTAATTTGTGCTTATATTCCCACTTTAATGCAAGTCATACGAACTGTTGACTGAATTAACTTGCTAGCACCTTGTTCCCACGACAGTGACTCAAGCATGCTGTTGACGCACACCATTAAGTTGATACTTGTTAACCACTACTGGTTTTGGCGCATTCATAGGCAGTAGACTTTAAGACCGAATACTTCTCTTTTTACCCACCAGCAGGAAAGGTTTAGCGTGGGAATCATTCATGAAATCAGAAGATTTTGAGCATAAATTTGTTTACACTAACAACAAACCAGCAGCTTTTGATAGGAAAACGTGAACTCCTAAGTCTTAGGGCGTCAACACTAACCTTTTGGGTACATATTAATTCAAGAATAATATGATAAAGAATGTAAAATGCTGTCACCGCGCATCAAAGCTCTTCACGCCCGCATAATGAATTGTACTTTGCGAGGCTACATTTCAGCAAGGGACCAAATTTCTGGAGCATGCTCCTCTCCACGATTTCTCGTGTAGCCAGATAAACTTCTCAGTTTCGTTTTCTCAGCCACATCTGTGTATACTTACCTTTACACGATGTTGTTTTGCACCGACTATCCTAATCGCTGCGGCTTGTGTCAGTTTCTGTCGACCAAAGTGAGACAGGCTGTTTTATCTTCCGAGCCAAGCTGTTAAGCCGCCATTTATTCACTCTTCTCTGGTGACAAGTATTTTCCTCACTCCTGCCTAGCTCTGATAGACATTTGGCTTAGTGATCAGGGGTAGGTAGATATTGGGCATTTTGTCAATCACTTGTCTTGTGCAGCCGCACTCCTTCTCTGTCGTGACCTCGAGAAAGCCAGCTGTAGCCAATCGTCTTATGGGGTCGATCTTGCCATCTGCATTCTACACAAACGTTGTTGCTAAACTGACAGGTGTAACTGTGTTTTCCGGGATCATTCTTGACCGCGTAGAAGATCTAGTCAAATGTTTAGTGAAGAGGTGGTCAGTCTGAAATTTATTTGAAGCAAACTAGTAGGATGGTTAAATGGTGCTCTGGTTTTTAAACACCAATCAAAAATTAAGTTTGCAGGCTGGTTTGTAACAAAGATGAAGTTTCCACTCATACCCTGTTAAATTCCGTTTCCATGTTGATTATAATACATGGCGTACTGTTACGACCGCTGGTCTCATTGAGGTGTGAATTTTTATCCCGAAAATCTTGCATTCCACTGACTTCCACATGCTGTTTAGGTTCCATAAATAGCTGCTCGTTGGTGCAGTCTTGTGTGCGATAAATTTAGTTGTCATTTTCGTCCCTGTCTTTTAGTATGAGTGTTCTACAGCGGTTTGCATGCCGCGGTCCGCTTCTCTCTTCTGTGCGTGTGTTCCAGTCTCATAGCAACACCAGCCACAGTTGGGCACTAGTTGACGCTGCCTCGTCTGTCCGTTTAACGTTTTTCACAGCCATTGCCTGTGTGTCCACCAATCCCGATCCGATTGCATTATGCCCGGAAGTTAAAAATAGTTTCATCACCAGACCGACAGTCGTGAAACAACATCATGCGTGTTTGTGAATGCCTGTTCCTGGCCACGCGGACCTACGCGACCCCGGTGGAATACTCTATTTTTAGTTGAGCTGGTAGATAACCCCATCCAATTGGAGGAAGGGATTTGCATTGTCAAGTATTTCCCGTCCATCCATTCATTCAACCCAAACAGTCTAGCTAAGGACAGCTGTCGATTTTCTCGTGGCTAAAAATAGGCACTGCGTTCTTTCCCTCACTGGTGTCGGCACACCCGAACATATGGCTGATGTGCCACCACACAACAACGCACATACATGTCTATACGATTAAGTAGGTCCCGAGACCAACCACAAGTATTCGGGTATGGAATGTTCAGAGCCTTGCAAGAGTAGCGCGAATTTCAGACGGTTGTCTCCGCTATTTTCCCACTCACTATAATTGTGAGAAGTATCAACCCTCAGTTTCTCCTTAGAATTTCACTCTTACTTTGTTGTGAGTACAAAAATGGACCGTTTGTCGTCTAAATCTTTATACGGTTGCCAATTTTTTCCTAGACCCATTTCAGCCTTACATTGCTTCCGATTGGTGAAAACCGATTATGTATAAGATAAAGTATAGTTTAATAAGACAGGTAGAATATGTATTCACTGTAGTTTGCATTCGGCTAGAGTAGTCATTAAATGCCGTTGGAAATCAAACAGGCGTATGATTATGGCTAAAACACGACACGAGAACGTTCGTTCAATTCGTTTTACGTAATCTTACTAATGATCTGCATTTAACTGCTAGCACTCAGCTACTAGCTAAGAGGTTTGTATCATTCGGGTTTGACCTCCTCATAAGGAAGCGGAAGCTGCTTCACGGTAATTAGCTTTTAAGCATAGGTTGGCCTTGTCCAACCTTAATTCGCATAGTATAAAATCGTGATACTGGACAGGAGACTGCTGCAGAATATTTTGTGTAGTCCAAGCCTGAATGTCAAAGGCGTACTGATGAAGCAATTACATTGGGAGTAGCGAGTGGAGTTCTATTATAAGTTTCGTAAGGCCGCATTACCGAAGGAAGGAATGTCTCTGTTAGTTCTGCCAGGAATGCTTCAATGCCTGCCCTGGTGGGAAATATAAAATTTTCCGGTAGTTCTGCTGCGTAGATATGGAAGCCTCTCAGCTTCTCCCTGAAGACGCTTGATTGCTTGGAAAGTACAATGGCTGATGTGCCACCACACAACAACGCACATACATGTCTATACGATTAAGTAGGTCCCGAGACCAACCACAAGTATTCGGGTATGGAATGTTCAGAGCCTTGCAAGAGTAGCGCGAATTTCAGACGGTTGTCTCCGCTATTTTCCCACTCACTATAATTGTGAGAAGTATCAACCCTCAGTTTCTCCTTAGAATTTCACTCTTACTTTGTTGTGAGTACAAAAATGGACCGTTTGTCGTCTAAATCTTTATACGGTTGCCAATTTTTTCCTAGACCCATTTCAGCCTTACATTGCTTCCGATTGGTGAAAACCGATTATGTATAAGATAAAGTATAGTTTAATAAGACAGGTAGAATATGTATTCACTGTAGTTTGCATTCGGCTAGAGTAGTCATTAAATGCCGTTGGAAATCAGACAGGCGTATGATTATGGCTAAAACACGACACGAGAACGTTCGTTCAATTCGTTTTACGTAATCTTACTAATGATCTGCATTTAACTGCTAGCACTCAGCTACTAGCTAAGAGGTTTGTATCATTCGGGTTTGACCTCCTCATAAGGAAGCGGAAGCTGCTTCACGGTAATTAGCTTTTAAGCATAGGTTGGCCTTGTCCAACCTTAATTCGCATAGTATAAAATCGTGATACTGGACAGGAGACTGTTGCAGAATATTTTGTGTAGTCCAAGCCTGAATGTCAAAGGCGTACTGATGAAGCAATTACATTGGGAGTAGCGAGTGGAGTTCTATTATAAGTTTCGTAAGGCCGCATTACCGAAGGAAGGAATGTCTCTGTTAGTTCTGCCAGGAATGCTTCAATGCCTGCCCTGGTGGGAAATATAAAATTTTCCGGTAGTTCTGCTGCGTAGATATGGAAGCCTCTCAGCTTCTCCCTGAAGACGCTTCATTGCTTTGGAAAGTACATACAACCACAAAATAAGGTTTTCTTTCGTTATCAGAGGTTTTTTTACACTTTTCATTCCTCACAGGCCAGCGGATTGGCTTCAAAGTGCCACCACCAACCTGGACGTCGTGCAACTCTAAGAGAATTGCAGTGGGCACATCACGACATTTACACCATTCTTTTTGGCAGTGATCCTGCTAATCGATGTCGTATTGCGCCGTCATTACTGGCCACCGTACGTTTGTGTCGCCTGGACTGTGGAGGGGTCGGCGTAGATTCGGATACGACATGGAACACGGCCGGACAGACAGCCCACGCAGCTAGGCTTGCCGCCGGATGTGTAATTGATTTGGCTTGTCGCGTTCTGGCTGGCCAGTGTCCAAATGGTTTTGCATTGGTTCGACCACCTGGACATCACGCTGAACCGGGTCAAGCAATGGGTTTTTGTTATTTCAATTCAGTAGCAATTGCTGCCCGACAGGCTCAATACTTCCATCCTTCACCAATTTCTGCAGACGTTGAGGCACTCAAACGCTTCGGAATCCACTCGGATATACCTATCCAACCAAGCACAACTTCATTACAAGCTAGGCGAGTTCTCATTGTTGACTGGGATATACATCATGGAAATGGTACCCAAACAGTGTTCTATTCCGATCCGTCCGTTCTCTACATTTCACTTCACCGATACGACGGCGGTGGCTTTTTTCCCGGTACAGGTGCTCCTGAGGAGATAGGCAGTGGTCCAGGAATAGGCTATACTATCAATATTGCCTGGCCAACTGGAGTGGTGATGGCTGATGCAGAGTACCTGGCCGCATTTAGACTTATTGTTCTCCCAGTAGCCTTAGAATTTCAACCGGATTTAGTCATTGTTTCAGCCGGTTTTGATGCAGCACCTGGACATCCAGCTAGCCTTGGTGGATATAACGTAAGCCCTGCAGCATTTGGCTGGATGACAAGGCTGTTGTGCAACCAGAAGATAGCCAGAGCACGCATTGTGTTGGCTCTGGAAGGAGGTTATGAGTTAAATAGTCTATGTGAATGTACCGAGGCATGTGTTCGGTCACTCTTAATGTCGACCTACGAACAGCGAACCAGCTCAGAGGACTGTGACTTCAAACCGGAATTATTCGCACTTCCTGAATCTGAGCTAAAACGCATTCCTCACCCCGATGCCATAGACTGCCTCATACACTTAGCACATCTGCACTCAACCTATTGGAACTGTTTCTCACGAGACATTGACTTTGATGAAGCCTCCTTACCGGCCAGCAGTTGGCTACCTTTCCAGACGGATGATTTCAAATATACCGAGAATCGGTTGAAAAAACATTTTGAAAAGCTATCGATGGCAACTGCTGAAGAGCGCCGAGCACGAACTATAACAAAACAGAATCAGTTAGATGAAGATGACTTCATGTTCTGCTCGCAGCAACAGAATGAGGTACCAATCAATTTGACCTTACGGCCAGCTATAACGACGGAAAATATACTAACGTGTGTGCCAAAAATGAGTTAGATTGTCTATCCAGTCATTTTGATGTATTCATCAAGAGACTTATCTTCGCAACCGAATGTAACAGATGCCCCTACTCGCTTACTGTATTCAAGAGTGAAATCACAACACGAGATAAACAGTACATGGTACAACAATACGAAACAGACTGGTCGTTTCATATTCACAATTCTATAGTACACACCCGGCGTTTTGTGAGTCGACTTGTACAAATCAACCCAACCTCGGTTTAATGTGCCACATATCCTTTGTGTTTTTGGTCACTCATTTTCGTTCTCGGTGCACATTCCAATATGTAATTTCCCGTTGGATTTGTTGAACAAATCTTTCAACCCGGTGTGTAACCGTACACAAGATGGTCCGCAGAGACCATTCAACTAGGTATCCTTGATTTCTGCCGTGTGAGACGAACTGTCACATGTGTCTGTGTGCATATTCCCAACAGCCTATTTCTTTACTTGATCAACATGGAACTTGCAGAGAGACTCCCGGACATGTTTCCAGCATTTTCAGCAGCAGAGTCTGTCACAATAGCACTACGGCTTTATACGTGGTCCCATCCGTGTATAATTAATATATGTACATCATATCCACAGCCCTTTCAAATGCACTCATCAGTGTTTTGTCCACTGACGTCAGTATAGTGATGTTTCACTCCCTGTTTCCTTTTTCACCGCTGTCAAGTTGTGCCTCTACTCACTGAGTGTATTTTGTGCATGCATATAATTTTATCTATGTGTTCACTTGCCCACTTTTCTAGGTTCCGAGGGAAAAATTTAGTCAAGATTATTCTCTGACGTCGGAAACGTGGTATCTGATAACTTGCCGCAAAAGTTCAAGCATTAAAACGGAGTTCGGAATGCCGGATAAATGGAAAAATCTTGTCTCATTTTACGAAAGAGCAGGCATATTACTACAAACTGGCCATAATTAGAGTTTCAGGAAGTTCTGATTCCCCCCTGAGTAAGAAATCTGGGGATCGCGAGTGAGTCCATGTATCGAAGTAGACTATCACTCCATGGATCAAGTGATATCTGAGTGAGGGTTATTCAGCAATCTACTGGGTGTTGTAAGGAGACAACTTTAACAGTAATGACTAGTTGCGTGTTATTCTCCCGTAGTTAATAACTACTACGCCAACATGTTAATGTTAGTGAACTATTTTTCGTACTAAAGGCATACACAATTCGTAAAAGATCGCTTTGCACTTGTACGCCGATAACTATTGCATTGACACATCGAGGAGTCCGAGGAATTTCAGTGGACATTATTCAGACTATGCCAGCGGAATCTCACCACGACGAATATTCACCATTTGAAACTGCTTCATAACACACCGGAAAAATCACTGCTCTCAAGATAAACAGTAATTCAGGTGTGACTTACGTAGGTCCTACGGTTCAGCGCTTGTAAAAAGGGAATGGAGAACAACGCAAGAAGTGGCTTGTTCTCGGAGATAGACTAAAAGATCATGGTTACAATTTGGTTTATCTAGTTGATACATGCAAGTCGTTCATTGAAGCATGGGATTTTGGATCGCGCTCCAAGTACCAAGAACTCGATCCAACGCAGTCATATTATTTAATCTTTTGACTGCCTCTACCGTTGTCGCCTGGTTTATCACACCGAGACATAAGACGAAAACAAAACACACACGAAAACACGAAAACCAGACCCTCCAACTGAAATGGCCTAGTTTTCACCTCTGGCCTGACAGGAGAGCTCACAGTAGACCATATTTTCCATGTGACCCAGAGTAAATCTACTGCAGTCACCCACAACACGAATGACTGAGAACAGTTTGAGAACAAGTTTTCCAGTCTGACCCTGTGTTATACTCCGATACAGTAGAATTTCAGTGGTGCACCTAAAACGAGTCTCAGTACAGAAAAGATCTTAAGTTCAAGTAAATCATGATGTCGTGATTGGCCGTTTGTTTGCACCCGGGGCCAATAACCCGCCATCTGTTCACCTTCCCTTGCCTACAGCATGCATTTGTATCGGTGAATCCTTTCATGAAATAATTCTGTTTAGGCCACTTTTAACGGTTACTTATTTTTCGTCTTTACCCATTGAGTAATTGTGCTTGCAGCTCCCCCAATACTGACATGACAGGGCGCTATGATGAGTTGTTTATTTGGTCTCAGCAGACATGCAACTATTGGTCGTTGTTGGCATGTCATTTGTGTTAACATAGCCTCAAACAACATTGGGCACTGATTTCACACTCCATTTAAATAAACCCGCGTGAATTTAGGGAACAGTATATGTGATTGCTCTCAATTAAAATGAGTACACGTGAAGGATAGTCTCTGGTATCATAGATGGTCGTTGGTTGGTTCGCAGAGTTGGGCAAACCTTTCATCACCAATTGGTAGGACATCGTCAATGTGTTGTTGGAGTGCGTAGTGGGGCGTAGCAATAGGTCGATCGATCGTGCGTTGAGTAGTGTTGCGTGTGTCAATATACATGCTGCTGGCAGGGGCTGACATTCGCCCAAGATTGGTTCTTCAGTCAGGTGGCTTCCTTGGTTAGTCCGTTACCTGTGTTCTGAAAGGTCGATGAACATGTGACCTCTGAACATGTCCTTCCCTGCTCTCGCACTCTAGTCAGTGCTGGAGTGACCCCTGTTCTTGACCTTCCTGGGTTCCTGTTTGTGACTTTTGTTGATCTAACCCCAAACACCTTCACGTTTCTCAGTTTGAGTATCCCGGTTGGTATATTGGTCTTCTGCACGTAGTGCTGCGTAAATTGGATCTAGTTCAGTGTGTCGGTTGATCGAATCCGTTGTGGAGTGCCATGTCTTCAGAAACTCATTTCCATATTTCGTATCTACGTGTGACAAGAGTTTTACGATTTTCAGATTAAGTTTATGGCCTTATTTGTCTTCATGTGTGTATATCAAGGATCGGGATAATGTCTCCTGATGGCTGAGTGCGTTCTTTTACTTATGCGCATAATTTCCTCCCAGTGTATCCAACGTAGAACTTGTTGCATTTGTTGTGATTAATTCGATATAGCATGCTACTTCTCCTGGTTTTGTCTTGGTTGGCGGTAAATTGGCTGCCGGTTCATGGGTCACGCGGGTTACTTTTGAAATAATAATCTGGTTATAAGATCAGATATATTCTTGATGTAAGGTGGAACTACCTGTATGATCGCCTGTTCCTGCTTTTGCTGCCGCTGAGATATCTTCTGAATGATTCTATCAATAAAACTCCTTGGATATCCATTGTTCCGGAATGCTCAAGCTGGATGGGTTGCTTCATTCTTTCTTAGTTCGGTGGTGCTGCAATGCTTCTCCACTCTCTTGAACAGGGTTTGAGTGCAGCTTTTCTTGTGGTTGGCTGATGGTTATCGTATTTCAGCAGTTGATCCGTATCTGTCTCTTTACGAAATACACAGGTTTCAAAAGTTCCATCCACCTTTCTGTTCACTAAGAGCCCCAGAATGGTGGTCGGGTGTTCCTCTCCAATTCAATTGTAAATTTGATGTCTTCGAGCGTTGCATTGAGCAGTTCACGTGCATTGTGTACTGAATCTCGTTTCGTTGTTAAAAATGAGCTGTCTACTTAGCGTATCCACAGCTTCGTGACAAATTTTCAACTCAATCATTTGCGTAGATGAAAAACGGCTGTCGTTCCATTGTTAAATAGACGCGGGGCTTGTGAAGCTCGTTTCATTGAATGCAAGAATCGGAAATAAGTTTTGAGAGGATGGGATGGGAGGAGATCAGGAGAGTGGAATAAAAGAGAATCCGAAGCCAGATTCTCTGGATACCCAGGTAAATAGGCACTTGGAAGAACAGGTCCGAGGGCAACATCATGTTTGTGTGACTGAGAACTAAGATGAACACACCCAGGTAAAATTCCGGAAGAGTGGTTGGAAGTTTCGAAGCATATATTATCCAGCGGTGCGGTTAGTGCAAACACAAGTAGGAAATACGTGGATTGCAACTAGTGTAAACTGATCTACTGCCATATTTATTTCTTCCGAATTGGACCTTCTTTCAATAACTTTACCACTGGGTTGAGGACCGCAGAATCTTGGACGCTTCGAGTTTATTTTTCCACAAAAAAGAACCACTTTTGTCATTAATAGGAAATGTGTATACTATCTGTTCAGTTGTCCGTTCGACTGTAATGAAGTACAGTGTTCAAAAACTAAGTTCAGTTCTGCCGGTGACGCGCAGTCCAGGATCTTGACAGCGCCTACCGACGTTGACAACTAGGCTGTACAAGAGATTTAGAGCATGACTGTTATGTTGTATGGAAAATGAGATACGCAACTGAGTGTGAGTTCTACGTTTGTTAGCACTAAGAATATATTGATGAGGCGTCAGTTACCCGATACAAATGCACTCATGTGGTTGAAAATCTAACTGAGTAGCCCAGCTTTCAGATGATCGCCTCATTAGAAACGAAAGGTCCGGTTGAACGTGAATTAAAGACTGTTCAGGTTCTTCAAAGAGATGCTTTGAGGCCTCATCAAGGTCGGAGTTGCAGTGACATCCGAAATTATTTATTTGTGTAACGAAATATTAGTTTTCAATCAAGATTTTGTCCTGTCAGGGGAACAAGTCTATGCTGAAAAGCTTAGGAGTTTTGTTCGGCTATTTAACCTCTATTTTGGAAACATCACCAATGCATACTTCATGGTACTCTATGGAGTTTCGAAAATCAAACCTTTCAGTGCGCATCAGCAGAGATGATTCCAAATAAGAATAGAACAACTGTACAGTGCGTCTCAGCCTTTTAGAATAGATAGAATTTACTTTCAGGACTCAATCTTGACCAAAAATAACTCAATATGCTCACGCTATTAGTGGACCAGAGGAAGAATATTTTCACAAGATGAATGAAACTTCCACCTAAGGAGTCGCCGCTTGCGGAGGCTTTCCATACGTAGAAGGGTTATCAAGTGGGTTCTGTTTTGAACGTAAAAGCACTAAACTTATTGTCGTATTGAAAACTTGACAAATCACGAAGAGGCGGCAACTTAGGCTAGTTGCACCTATTTTCCCCTATGGACTGTCCAGTTTGCCGGTACGCATTTCTACGAGATGAAAGATAATCCACTTCTCATTGGTTGAGTTTTGACCACAGAGGTGTTAAATGACCAAACAGTTTACCAAATAGCTAGTATTGACCTCAACGATAGTTGTTTGCAAATTGAAGCGCTCAATTAATGCCACTTATATGGGTCCCAAGGCGCGGCACTTGTACACAAGGATTACAGAATACTGCCAAAAAGTGTCTGCCTAGGGAGGCGCAGGTGAATTCTACATTTCTATCCCAGTCCATCTGGTCAATACGTGACACATCTTTGATCGCGATACAGAATTTCGAATCGTATATCAGGTGCAACGAAACCAGATGACTTAATCTTCCGACTACCGAGGCCATTGGAGTCCTACTCTTCGCATCCAAACTTTACGTACAGAACCATGTGCTTCAGTGTGAGCTGACTCACTGCTCGCCCCTCATCTGAAGATAGTACACACCGGGTCATAGATAAATTGTCCGCTAATTTCCGGAGTACAGAAAAGCACAAAATACAACGAGGTTACGGCTTCTGAATTTCAAAATATTCGTCAATGGGATGAGGCTTGTGTCAGCTAGAATCTTTCCAATAATGCTATTTTTATTACTGAATAGGAGTTCGATTTGGCTGAATCAGATATATGAGACTAGTGCCAAAACATCTGTTCAGGAAAACAGTGGTTTCAATCAATGAAACAGGAACTCATGCTATGTATTATTTCGGAATGCCTCTTCATTCTGAGGGCTGAGTAAATTGACAAGACTTGACGGTAAACCGGATTCCGGTGACTACAGCATGATATCGGATGGATACGTGCTCTGCCTTATCTCCAGAAGTAGACAGAAACAAGGTCATATTTCAACAAGAAAACGCTCCAGTTTACAGTCCTAAATATTGCGTTTTCCAGATTAGAATTCGGATATTAACCGCACCGATTAATGAAGATCATATTAGCTGATCACGTAAAGAGTACAGTTAAGGTAAATGACTCCAGAAACGGGTTCGTGGACGTCTTCAAACGCGAATGGGACAAAGTATAACAAGGCTTCGCATGAAGATCCTAAGATCAGATGATGGAAACATGGTGACCTGATACTCCTTGAAGGGATTGTAGCGGGATTACAGCGGGTTTTAGTTTTTCGTTGTGTAATTTGGTTTGAGTATTATTCAATCAACCTGAGGATTTGTATTCGTTGCTTAGTGGCCGAAAAAGTTGCCTCTAAATTGATAAGGAGGGGAACTATGGGAGGACCTTAATTTTATCGTACAGCGTTTTTATATGAAGGATATTTTTCATAATAGTGAACAGAATCCTTTTGCACCAGAATGCATAACTGAACAAAAATACTCTTGCTAACGAAACCGCATTTAGCATTGGCATGGGAACAAAGTTTCGGGTTTTAACGTAACAACGACCCACTCGGTTTGAGTATTACATGATATCGTGATGAGTTCCTCATTCATTTGCAAACTGCACTCATGCCATTTTTATTTTCACATGTTCTGCTAAACCCTATCCGTCATTCACCTTACTCCAAAGACCACACGGTTCAACACTGTGCAAATGGGTGGGCGTAGCATACCTACTTACCCACACGTGTTCACGCCCCATATGCTGGGCATGAGTCACGAGGCTGGCAGCGGAAGGGAGGACCATAACCCAGACTAGCGAGCCGAAATTCCGCTCGCCGTTGTCCGGTCTGCGAGCCTTGACACCGTACTGTGCTGTTCAGTGACAGATTCACAGATTTGTTCATGCCACTAACGTGAGCAATTGAGATTTGTTGTCTGGTTTCGGTTACTTTTGTGTAAATAGTACCGTCAACTTACGAATCCATTTCTTTAATGTATTATTCAAGATCGTCAGACCTACGTGTGACTGGAAGTTTCGTATCGGGAACTTCAACACTTGACAATACTTTTCACTTTGATGAACAGATCTTTGAGTGGGCAGCGCTTGTCCCGTCAAGACGCGATTTTCTGGTTCTAATTGACTACTCACGAAGGGTCAGGTAGTACATTCTAACAAGTAGTCAACCTTCTGGGGAAAGCAAAAATCACGAAAACTTGTGTTCTTATATGGGGAATGCACTCATTTTCAGGGTGATTTAGTAAATAGAAGGAGCAACTGAATCCAGCCGAACGTAGCTATATTACGGTAGTTCATGAATGTCACAGTACTAAGGTCAGGAGGTTCTGGAGCAATACAATGAAGCGGTCACCAACGTTTAGGTGGTGGACGGCAGGGGTCTTAAGTTCGACAGCAATTCACTCGGTGTATCGTGTTATCTACCACACTGGGCTTACTTGGAAAACTCATTTACACGCTTCCAACGTTTCCCAGCGCTTGTTAGCGGCCCTTTAGAAGGGAAAATCCGATGCCAAACTGATTATCACCTGTACGTGTTGCATTTCAAAATGTGAGTGGCTGACTGTATACCGTGAAACTCCCAGTTAATTATCAGGCTAAGATCCTGTTAGCCTGAGTGCTGCCTCATCAATTTGACAGGTTCAAAAATGAATTTAAATTTGCTAAAGGGTGAAAATTCGTGTATGGTTCTCGCTAAGTGGTAATTTACGACAGTGCCACATGGCTAGCATGAATATGATGTCACGCATTAGGTTTACCGAATAAAAAAGTTTTGATGTTTCTATTTCCAACAGTGATATTGGTTACGAAACCCTTCAGCCATTAGTGTGACTTATTTACACAGGACCTCATTAGAACAGCAATCGAATATCAATCACCACAGGCGCTAAACACAACAGCTTTTACTTGGTCAAACCGGAACGACATCGATCTTCTTGGACTGATTCGAATTGCTTTGGAGTAGTTTTGTCATAGCCTCTGTCTGCGTGTGCCACATGTGACCAGCGGTCTGTGAATAACAGTTACTGATGCTCCTTCACATTAGAACAGTCCCAATTTTAAACCGTCCCTGAGTGATACATGAGCAGGGATATCGCTGAGGCTGGAGGGAACGAAGCTGAATGCAAACCGTGCACGCTAGCCATAAGGGCACTGGGTGGATACCAACTGAAAAATGACGGATTGTCAATGCAATTAATGCGCCTAGGCGGCAAGTCGGTGCAGCAGGAGTTGCTGTTAAACCCAGACACAGAGCAGACAATTTTACGAGCAGATTTCCTCAACAGCACAGAACCCGTGATTGGCTCTGAGCGGTAGACCTCTCAGCTCGTGTATCGATGAGTAGCGCCTGCTCGAACTGATACGANTCTCGACACTGATACGAGCAGGAATGATTGCAGCCGACCGAACTATATATACCGTACTACCTACCCACTTTATTGTCCTGATGGTGCTACAAAATTCAGATACGTTCTGATTACACATATGCATAATGAAGACCTTAATTTCGTTAGATTGTTTGTACTTCACCTGATTTCCCATGTGTTGCTGCATTGCAAAGGTAATCTTATAAATCGCTAAAACTGTAGCCAATGAGTAAGCATATTTCAACAGAAAAGAACAGTCTTGTTGCTATTTTCCACCGAAACTTCTCGCTGCTTTTTTGGAGTTAGCTGTTTGCAACAGTTTACAAGAGCATAAAGCTCTTCATTTAGGTCTCTATAAACAGAATAAATTTTTTTAACAAAGTTGCGTGGTCGGAAATGACCACAGGCAATCACAGTGTGACTAATTATTACAGGCACTCTTGCCTCGATTGATCACAAAGGAACGGGGTTTCGTATGCATTCAAATATCCTAGAATGGAATTCATGACTTGCTTTAGACTCCCGTTTTATAGTTTCAGGGCTGCCAATACTATTGTGCGGTTCTTGGTTGGAAAGGATCACACAGTCCTCCTTCGGTTTAACTCCTGTGAAATATTACGACCGTAGCTAATCCGTGATTTTCGAAGTTCTATTAGGGCTCATAGCTGGAAATGCTAGAGGCCAAGTATTCCGGCCATAGTTGGAGAGTAATTGATTTGTTCCCTGAGAATGCTGAGGAAATACCTGCATTTACAAATATCTAACAGGGAATCGCTGGAATAAAGCCAACGGTATTGGACGTTTTGTGATGGACACACAGCTGTAGTCCGTACCCAGGTTCAAGTAACACTTTCAAGCCCAGAACTCGGACAAAAACTGCAGTGGGTGAGTGATCGTGTAGATAACCTCCGTTCAACTGGATGGTAGCACAAAACTTCAGTTAATCTTAGTCCTTCCAGAGTTCAACCGGGCCAGCTGGTACCCAGCGCATCTGGGCAACTGCTGCAATAGAAGTAATCTAGTACTGTTCAAAGCAAGCTCTCAGCCGCGGTACGGTTGATTGGTGATATATGTCATGACGCGTGCCGTCAGTGAAGTAATATTATACGATAATTAAAGTCCAACTCTACATTTTGCTAATCTAAGGGAAGAATTTAACGCTGATTTGTTCACCGATTAGGTCTTACCGGCGACTTAGACGAATCCCAACTGAATTTCTTTTTTGTGGTAACCTTCAAGCTGGAGGTTCACTTGATATTGCGCTGAGTCTTCTACTCGGTTTGAAAGTGAGTGGGTTTGGTGAAGTTCATACTGTCTATGCCCCAGTATGACCTAAAGTTGACGGAAACTTAGAGACCTTACCTGCCTGATGGTCATCATGGTAATGTTGCTGCTGCTGATGATAATGCTAATAAAATCGGTCGTGGGCTGTCAAAGAATTCCAAGTGACTCTGAAGTTTTTCAAGTCAAATGAAGGTAAAGTAAGTTGCCGGCAGTGTGTATTTATTGTAACTAGTAGTTTGCAATTCGTTGTACCGTCGAATTAACTTAATGGGTGCATTTGAATACTTGCGAAATTTGAAGAGTAAATTTAAATTGGCAGATACCATTTCATTTGAAAATTTTTTCATTAACTGTTTTTGGTATTCCAGTCGAATGGGTGTACGTATTCGTTGATAAATATGCCACTGTGTTACTTGTGTTGGTTAGGAAAGTGTGTATACAAAACAGAGTTTCTCGTAGAAGTATAGTGTCGTGCCTGAGATAAACAGAAGTTTAATACAAAATACCTACAGTCCGGTGGGAACCACCGAAAAATAACATATATAGGCAATTTAATGCGTGAATTAGTCCACTTTATGGTAGATAACTAAGTCGTTCGCCTTGTTTGGTGACTTTACTAGCTATACGAACATATGCATCTAAATGCTCACAGCTCAATTAGTGCTACATGATTATCTTCGAATGCTGCCAGTAGACAATATCTGACCTAGAGTTGAAACGGGGGATATACGAAAGTACACATTGTGTGCGATACATGCAACAAGTACAGTAGCATGCATTGAGTGTTCAACCTGACTTTGGAACGAAATTGGATTTCTTAAGAAGGCCCGGTGGTTCAAGACTTAAAGCGGTGGATGTAAGCGGTTGTAAACAATCAAGAAGACAATAAATGTACCAAGAATCACGATGTGACTAGTCATTTAACAGCTCAGGATACAACAGTGAACATGACGATTCCTGCTAGCTCAGTGCAATTTCCATACTTTCATATTCTTCTCCTTTATTCACCAGAATGTCATTTATGGTTTCGCAGATCGAGTCCTAAGGGCCGAAAAATCTGCACTAGTTGTGCTTTTAAGGGACACCACGACAGGAGACGCTGAGATCATTCGCCATACACGGACTCTCAGCCCACCTAGTAGCGTTTAAAATTCATTGTCTGTCCAGGACCTCCAAGTGCGTTCAGACAGACTGCAGCAACTACACTTTCGGAGACGAATATTAAAATGCACCGAACGCTTTATTACGGCGGCCTAATAGCTCAGATATTGTTACCGTCACCGGGAATATAAATTACCTGTCCAAGGTTTTCAAGCGCTGACGGTGCTCAATTGCGTGATTGCTTTGTGCTAGAATCGTGACGTACGAACAGCTGCAAACGGATGTTTTAGTAACCTGCTGACTACGAAAGGTCTCTGTGTGTAGTGTAAACTAACAAAACCAATCGGTCATGGTTACTTCTTTGCAGATCCACCAATAAAGCGTATGAGCATGTATCGCTGGTTCCGGAATAGCTACATGGATTCCAGAATGCGACACCAAGCTGAAGACCTTAAGGAACACTCAACCACAGTGTATAAGATTACACGTGCTCTTCCAATTTACTTACATCTACCTTACGACAAGATACATTCCCAACCAACTAGATCGAGCCGATACTAATGCCCTTTTTAAGGGAGGTAGCTGCAGTCACAGAGGAATTAGCCTGATCTTGTAATTTTCAGACATTTGCGCCGACTAAACTAGGTCACTAGTGCATGAAAAATGGACTTAAATGCACAAAGAAGACCTTCGACTACGATGTTGTTGGGTGAACCATATTATCACACTTTAAGTGGTAATAACGACAGGCTTATAGGAAATCCTGACCTAGGGTGCGTCTGATCCCGTTGACTGGTCCCTACTTCTCAGCACATTGGCGCAGTTAAATTTGCCTCTGAAGTTCGGAATATAATTTGCTGTTTGTGTTCACTTACATGATGCCGCATGAAAATGAACTGGAGGCTCCCCATTCATCCAAGCGATCTTATTTAAAATGAATATCCGCTCTTTTTTGTCCCGCCGAGCGACAACTTTCGAGGCAATATTTTAATTTTGAAAGGACGTCAAAACGCTCCCCGGTAAAACTAGTTAATTCAAACGCCACTAGATTTTCCTGCACATTTATGACAATTATGTGCCCATTCGAACATACTGGCTGATGCCTGACTCTGCAAAAAAGCAAAGATTACTTCCGACCTGTCAGGAATAGCATTGGTGATATCTTTCACATGGATCTTTATTGCACGATAATTTTCAAGCCAGTCCTGTTCGGCGGCAATATACAACGGATGATGTCCCAAAGCAGCTATAAAGCTATGGTGTAAGGATCCAGACCAAGGCCGGTTGCATTGACTGCGCATCAACTATAGTTATTATTATCGCCGTTTTTCGCTGCTCACTGATCAGTTCTCACGGAGAGTGAATGTCAGAATAAATGAGCAACCAATTGAACCACAAAAAATAAAAACTGTGAGAACTTTGCACTTGTTTTTCGGTTTCCGTTTTACGTCTTTTGTAACCTTCGGTGTGAGATCGCCAAGTAATCAAAAGAAGTCCTCTCAGAATTAGGGTTGTCTTAAGTCAGCGTTTTATAGCTTCTTTTTTACTTTTACTTCATCTTTTTACTTCTGCAAATGGCTGCAAACACAAAGGAAAAAAGGTGGTTAACTTCCTTGTCCATCCATTACTATGATATTCCAGATAAGTTATGCTGAAGTCTCAACAGGATATAGGACAACACAACGCATCCGAATACTTACTAGGTTCTTGCGCACAAGTCTTTGATGTCTTCCTCAATGTTCATTGCTCAGGTGCTCCACAGGAAGAGCGGGCACATCACCGATCGCACTAATGAACAGTCGTGAGTCATGCGCAGCAATGTGATATGTGTAGCAGGTCCCCCACTCATCAGCTGCCAATATTCACATATGCATCTCAATTCGGATCTTTGACCCAGCGATCGCTTCCTTAGTTAACCCAGATTTTTAAAAGACACGTGGCTTCCTGTATTCAGTAGAACTCGCAAATATATAGTAGCCAAGATATTTTCCCTCCTCAGTGGATTCGCAGCTATCACACAGCATGGTCTATCTAAGTAGGAATAATGGCAAATTTGTGTCCCTGATGCTGAGTACCGAGTAAAGTATCCCAAGGGTCTATGTTTTGCCATAAGCTGTCTAAAATTTATATAACATGCATAACGAGGTAGCTTATGCAGATATTATTGAACTACGGAATCCTGCCCGCCAAATTGCTTTCAAATCTACAAAGGACCTCTTACGTAAAGACTGCTTAGGTTCTCTCCTAAAATATGCTCTACATTAAGGTCCACAGCTTCTAAGCTTTTTAAATCATTGACAATATTCCACCACTCGGTATTCGCAGTATGGAATTGTTTTCCCGAAAGCTACGATATTTCAAGGGTTGCCACTAAACAGCGTATAATGTCTGGGTATGACGTATAGGAATTATGCAAATTATCCATATTGGTGATTTGTTTAAGTAAGCGAATCGTCAAGATCAGTGGACACCACTTGCTGTGTATGTGTTGCCTAATTTTATGAGAAATCGCGAATTACGGAAAATGTGACTCACTGTCAATGGACGGAAGTTTCAGATAGTTTTACATCTGAAATTCGTCAAGATCAGTGGACACCACTTGCTGTGTATGTGTTGCCTAATTTTATGAGAAATCGCGAATTACGGAAAATGTGACTCACTGTCAATGGACGGAAGTTTCAGATAGTTTTACATCTGAAATAATTTCATGAGCATAATGCAGCAAGTTCACAGTCGAATGAGCAACAAAATTTCCGAAAGCAGATCAATTAAAACAAAGAAAGAAAAATGACGGTAGATTACGATGGTTTTTGCTCTGAGCGCGTTTGTACCAAAATGCAGGCTTTTGGTTTGAAAAGCTTTGTTTCGGTTGCAAAGGTTTTTTAAAAAACTTGCGTCCAAGGCGCGGCTAACATTCCTGAACCAGTATTCGAGGCAGGTAATCCTAGTTTGGAACGGAAGTTTCTTTACCAGAATCGGTTTATTTTGGGTCTTAGTTAGGAGCCTGCGCGTTTACCAAGTTTTTTCAACCAGAATCTATAGCCGAGCGAACCATTGGCTACCGGGTAAGATCCTATTAACTAGGAGTGGCGTGGACGCTTCAACTCACTTCAACTTGCAGGCACTGCACACTGATTCACTCCCACACAAGCAAAGCTTCACCGCCTGTCTCCTGTCATGCCTCCACGCACCACATCAAAATGGTCTCAGGATGAAACTTTCCACTGGCTATAGTTTTTCTACCGAGGCATAATAATCCGCCTACACACTGACTGGAAGAATATTTCTTACAGCGCTCCTCCATTTGGCTTTGTCAAACTTTAGTAAAATTGCTCCGACCACTAAACTTAGCGTTCTGGATTCTGTTCTCCATAATACCAAACCATATATCTGATCCCTTTTTCTAACACCACTGATAGACGACGGGCTCTGAAAGTTGAAAAACGAAAATCAAAAGTGAAGAGGGAGAAAAAGAAGGAAGATATGTTTATAAACATCTAAAAAAGCAAGGCCACGTAAATAACCTGTTTCCTCTGTCGGTTCAACGATTTAAACCCATTGATACTTCACCCGCACACGGTCCCGAAAAGCCTGTTTTTCGGCGTGGGCAAGTCCAAATCCATGCTCACTAGATGCTACACAAACAGGCGCCACAGCTCTGGACGCAGGAGTTTTAGTGTGTCTTCCCACGAGCCTGATAAGGCTACGCTCTCTTATGTCAATCAGAGCTCAAGAGGTAGTATTTTCACGTTGACGAAAAGAACCGGGCTGCGGCTAAAATTTCTGGGGCGCAATGTAAATTCATTCGCCTTCAGAGCAAGTGTTTGCTCCTGAGACTTTCGGGTTTCTTTCTTGCCGGAGTACATTCCACCGGCCCAAACCACATACCCCCAATTACTGAAGCTCTACTGAAGGCTGTCAAGCTGGCAGTAGCCACGCGCATATAGTGGCCGCACAGCTTTCATGCAAAGATCCCGAAAGGGTCCCTCAGTTTCCCTAGCTCGTTCCATGCCAGTGAACCGCGTGAAGCCCAAGGCTAAACTTTAACACGCATCCATACAGGCTGCCTGTGAAAATATTCGGGCGAACTCTCTACCAATTAAAAAAGCAGGCTATTTACTGCAAAGTTATTTATCAGCAAAAACAAACTAAGCGACCACGACTCATTAGACGCAAAATCAAACATGTCATCCACTCACAGTTTCTGAAAGGTAAACATCTGCACACGCTTTCTCGAACTTTTCCAGACATCCACCGACTATTAACCAATGGAATTCGAACTTATGACACCGGTTGAACAATACCAAGCAAACATTGAAAAGCATTTCAGTGAGTTACGTAGTAATATTCATTTTTAATTGATGTGGATATGAGACCTGAGCATACTTGCACGCTTCATCAGAAGTAAACACCAGTATACTCCTCCCCTTTAAACGATCGCGAGCCTGTCACCGATGTTCCATTTGACTCGGTTAGGTCGGCGTCAGCGCCCGGCCTATTTCAAAGATTTTTGGGCGTTTCGTGCCGCATCCGAAGCTTAGCACCGTTTACGGCTTTTGACTCTCGACCATCCCTCGACAGTCGGTAAAAACAAACGGGCCTTTCAATCTTTTAGCGAGCTTTTTTCAACAGTTTAATCCTTCCTGGATTCTGGCGATTATTGAAGTCCTTAGCCGCTTGATGTCCAGCTGCAGCAAGCAAATTCAGAAATCTTCGTTCTCAGAGCGTGACCAGCGATCAATTGAGAATATTTTTTGTGCCCCATCATTGGCATTGATGTGGCACATTACCACTACATTGATGGTCATCGCTGGTTGACTCGGAACAGCCGCGACCACAATCCACCACAGCAGTTGTTCTGTCATTATTATGCCATGATTTTTCCTATCCGCTACGGAATGGAACAGATGTTTCAGCGAGCCATAACTCTCCAACCTCTGTGCACAGATGTGTTCTATGGGGTGAGCTGCATGTATTGGGGTCCATTTCATCATTTAAAACCGACTTTGGGCCACCACACAACTCATCACCCCACTTTTCATTCATGGCCGGTAGGTACCCTGCCGACGTAAGTCGTATGTCTTGGTGCATTCTATGTGCTGGACAGTCAGGTTACTTTGCGGGATGCAAGGTCTCGCGGGCAACAAGAAATTCTAATTCCAGGCGTCCTAGGATATTATGCCAGGTTCATTTAGGCTCAGGTTATCGAATGACCCTAGAACGTTTCAAGTTTTCTATCGCTCTCCACGGCGTCAATACCCCTTACGTCCAACAAGGTGGCTGCAACATTCCGTGGCGCTGGATCCTGCTGCAGAGCTGCACCAACCTTCGGAAATCCAATTTTATAACGACGCCACTAGCTTTATCTCCAGTCTCCGGACTCGGCGGTGAATTGACTAAACTAATCTCTCTCCGAAACATGCTTGATAGTAGAGTTGTGGTCCTGTTACCGGAGTGCCCAACGTGAGATTTCGGCGAGGATCTATGGTGCTCCTGATCCACTCAGGTTGTGATTGGTATCGATGTGAAACATCTCTACCAAAAATATGGCTTACTTATTCATGGCCCAGACAATCGCCAGGCACTCTCTATGAATAGATGAGTACTTCCGCTCAGCGTTAATCGGTACACGAATGGCCCATTCGATAGCGCCAACACGTCTGCTTACGGGCAGCAGCCGCTTTTTGACTTCTTCAGGGGCTTCATTAGCTTCATTTGTCCATTAGAACGTCCGATTTTGACGCAGAGAGGCGTGCAGTGGGACAGGAATAGTTTTGAAACCGATAACCTGACTTTAGTACACTGCTCGCCCAATAAACTGCCGTAGAAACCTCTTCGAATTTGGGATTGCCGAGTCCCGGATCTTTCCTAGCTAACCAGGTTATGGAATAACCCCTATTTTACCTTATTTATGCCCCGAAGCCTATTCAAGCTTCCATTTAGCTGTGCGTTGGCTTCAGTCTCCCACAAGCTACTCCCCCGAATACGCTTTAATAGGGGCTGCAGATGAATGGCGTGTTCTGGTTCCGCATTGCTATTGAAGACCATATATTCCCCGTCCACAATGACGTTCTAAAATCCGTCCGTTAAACAAACTCCGAAGCGCCGAGAAGTGAATGGTGTTTCCAACAAACCTAACGGCGCACGACTAAATTGATACTGGGTGTCTACAAACGTAAACGCCGTTTTCTTCCAGTCCTCTGGGCTGACAAATTGTTTCTAACATCCGAGAAGCAAGTAGAAAATCGTGAAACAGCTTGATTCCAACAGCGACCAAAGGTACAGATAAAACCAGATTTCCGGGAAGCTCTCACAAAATCGGTATTTCACGCTCACCTTCTCCACAAGCGCAACAGAAAAATCACACACAATGTGGGCTATCACATCTGTGTCGAGGTTCCCGAATTTTTAGTCACATGCAGGTCTGACGATTCCGAATATTACGTAGAAGACTTGGGTTCGAAAACTGACCGTGAACCTGAATTGTTTGCTTCACTGGTACCGACAAACCCACACCGCCTTCAGTGAACGGCTCGGCACAGGGTTGAAACCCACAGACCCAACGGTTAGACTGGGTTCCGTTGAACTTGCCCAACGGCTGCCGCCAGGCGGAAAGGCGAACCGTCAGGAAAGCAAATTTCTTCGGTAAACGGGCGGAACGGAGCGTCACGACGAAACTTCTACCGCGTAATGTGAAACATACATTGCTACATTTAAAGCTACAGACTGTCAGTTATAGTGCACTAGATCTAGTTATGCCAACGGGGCCCTCACTTCTGTACGCTGTTTCCTTTCCCCTCTAGAACAAAGCAAATCGATCTCCTAGAAGCCGGACGAAGGCTCTAGTTACGCCTATCCTCGGCTACAATCCGGAGAATTTGTGATGCGCAGAAAGCACGGGGACGTCTTCAAATGGGGGAACTCAGAGGAAAACTTATTTTTTCTGCATTAATTTTGGAGCGCTTGAAACCCATGGTAAGTGACCGTCTCCGAACTCTTCACGGCTTCCCTACTTTTCGGCCGCTCGAAACCGTGCACCCAAGCTACGATTGATTGTCAGGACGCAGTTCAATCAACGAGTGTGGTATGTACTCTATGGAAACACCGGTGGAGAGTTCAAGACAGTTTTCTTTGATGGCAAACAGAAAGAAAGCCTGGGGTCCGAAGCGCGTCAAGAAAATTTGTGCCAATACTTGCTTATGAACCCAACAAAATGGCAGGCGCTGTGTGCTACATCAAGTATGTTGTAAAGCTGTGAAATCCATGGACCTGCGGACGGAGCCCGCGAAGAAATTCTGACCAACCAGAGAGAGGTAGTTAGCCAGAGCATTCACCAATGGTAAGTTGGCCTTGATCCTGCTGCCCGCTGTCCGTCAGTTACCCCGTCCAGGCACTCGGTGGCTTTCGCGTCGAAACCACCGGTCTTTTAGGAGCTAAGGCAGCAGCCACTGCAGGATCGTTATATTTTCCTCCACTCATCCCATTTCGACAGACTACCGGTCTTGGAAATGTCTGAGATAGCGAAATCGCGGAAGCCTGACAGAAAGTTTTACAGGCATCCAAAGTATGGACAGTATGCTGATGTAAGCAACAGGAGAGCAGAATGTCAGCACAAAAGTTCGGATGAATTGCGTACCACGAATAGTATAAAAGCGGTGGATGAAACGAACTACAGTGGCCAATCCCTTGGTGACTCCCCAAGGGACACGCGCTATGCACCCGGGACAATTATGGAACACTCAACGGCTCACGAAGACAAAAGGTATCAGGCTAGCCGAAGAAAAGACGAGCGGTATCACCGGAATTTAACCTGGAACCCTTCAGGTGGGAGTAGACATTCAGAGACAAAACCTCACCGGAATCGTTTCCAAGCAGCCAGAGTAATTGGAGGAGCTCCCACTTTAGTTGATGACATAAAAACTGCAAACCCACTGGATGCAAAAGCTTCTTGCTCCGAAGAAGACGCCTGTCGGACTTCAGGACCAAAATACTCTGAGCCAACAAGCGCCAAAACGGACACCGCGAAGCACGGTGGCTTAATCCATCTACCAAAAGACATCGATATTTACCAGAGCTCGGATGAACCTAAAACCGGGATCTCCAGACAACCCAAGCGCGGGAATCAAGGTACGTATTTTTGTATTCTCCCTACAATGTCTTACTCCCACTCCCTTCGCTCCGTGAATTTAGAGCCGGTTGGGTTTCGAAACAATGGCGGCATTTCCTCTGGGGCAGCCCGATACGTGTCCGATACGTGAACCAATTGGCTAAAGTTCCGGGCTTCCCTCGAGCTAGCTTCGTTCATTTGAGTGCCTTCATGACATCGTACGTGTTGATACATGGGATGGTTACACTGAAAGGCACTCTAGTTAGGACTGCATAGGAGTCATGGTGACATACCGTTTACGGTGGACAGTGTGAGGGGGAAATTGCACCCAATGCTCTCTTCTCACAAAAAAACGGTCAATTATTGCGATGCCCTTTAATTATAGCCCCTCGCAGATGTTTAAAGCTCTAATGAACAACCATCGTTTAACCAACTGTTCAGACATGACGTTCGCGGGAGTAACGACATCAAGTTTGCAGGCCTATCCAGGTATTTGGCCTGTTCGTCACGTAGCAAAAAATCGAAGGTGGTTGTTGTGAAATAGGTGTATAAAGAGGGCAGAGACAGGCTTTTGGTGAAGCAAAGGGTACTTCCCTCAGCACTGCAAGCTGAGCTGGCGGTGGCTGCTACACATGCCGAAACGAGCGCTGTCTTACATACCCAATTCGAATTAGTGGAAAACTAGGGATGAACAAACTTAGATAAGGCAGGAAGTAGGAAATGGAGGATGTTGTGAAGGGCTTGCTTTTGATGCTGTTTACTTTCCAGGATTGAATCCACTTGACCTTCCTTGTACTAGGCTGGAGACATTAGACGATATGGCAGTTATTCGATATCAGTGTTCATTCCGTCGGTTTCTATTAAGGTTATGAGGCAGAGAGTTTGACGTGTAGGCACCTCGGAAGTTTATTATAGGCTAGTCCTAGGCCCCCCTCTCTTCTATTTCGATGATAAGACTCAAACTAGCTGACGGTTGTAGGAAAACCGGTGCTCTCATCTGGTGTTGCTGTGAGTGATGATGTTGACGATGATGAAAGAGCTCGTTTTGCCCATCTCTGTGCCATGTTCAAATGATCGAGAGACAGACTGTCTATAGCTTGGTAACGAAATATGAAACTACTTACTAGATAATTTAGTCGGGTTAACAACTGGCTGAGGGCCTGAGACTCAACTCATCGATCGTTAATGTAATTGGCAGAATCGTGGAAGGAATGGCGCCCCTGCATCGGAGCAGTTGCCTTAAATGCGTAGTTGCTCCGTTTCCCGCCTATTCGAACAATGAAGAAGATTCATCAACGACTGACTGAATGTGCCGTCAAATTTAATGCCTGGTTATTTCTCCCTCGCTCTTCTTGGAACCAATACGTCTATGGTACACGATTTATAGCTGATAAATCGATCGGTTGACCGCCCATTTTTTGGATAACACAAACTATGGCTTTTAGGATCAAAGCACCTTTGGCACGTGGTTTATAGCTGATAAAATTAACTGAACTGCAGATTGGTGCAAACTGCACTTGTACGTCACAAACTCGTTCCTTCGACTAGAGGTTGACATCGCGGTGTCGCCATGGATGTTGTGGGGTTCTTGGTTTTCTGAAGTTTGAACATCGAAGTGAGCTACTAACTCAGGTACAGCGTTCAAGGCGCGAATCTTATAGACCGGATTTGCATTTGCCAGTTCGCCTCACCTGCGGCACCGAAAAGGCAAACCATAGGCTTCACGGGGCATGCGTTGTACAGCTAATAAATATAGTCACTGCATGTCCAGGTTTTTGACCGTCGTCTCATTACTGCAGCTGGAATCGGTTGGAACCAACAAACTCACAATGGGGTAATCAGGAAACGGGCTTTCGGTGAAACAACAGGTACTTCGCATGATGAATCGATTCCGCAATGCAATCTGTTTCCCGTGCCAAATCTTGAGTGGTGGGAATGTTTGGACTAACTTGAGACACCTATGCCGTCAGAATGGTTTATCCCTGAATCTCAAGGGACGTGTGTATCAAGCTACAGTACAAGGTGTTTTGTATGGCTGTGAGACTTGGGCTGTTCAAGCAGCGGAACTGAGACGTCTTCAGGTGTTCGACAATCGTCGTCTCAGAACCATAGCTCGCGTGAGTTGGTGTCGGCGAATCCGTAACGAGGCAGTTAGAAAGCGTGTTTTCGGTTGTGTAACGGGTACTTCCATTGAAGAATGTGTCATGCAGCAGAAGCCGCGTTGGTTGGGACATGTGTTACGTATGCCGAACCATCGTTTGCCGAAGAGAGTACTGTTTTCCATGCCCAATTCGGAGTGGCGTAAACAGAGAGGTGGCCAACCCTTGACTTGGCAGAGGAGTATGAAGGAGATCACGAAACGCTTGGGTGCTGTCGGTACTACTCGCCTTCCAGGATGGGGACCGCGTGATCCTCACTGCCTGGTTGGAGACACTACAAGATATGGCTGCCAACCGATGTCAGTGGAGTTCTTGTCAGATTCTATCCAGATTGCCTGAGTGAATGTCTGGAGGTGTAGGCACCTCGGAATGATTGTGTTAAGCTAGCACTAAGTCCCTCCCCCATCTACCTTTATTCTTTTGTTTACAATAAGGCTTTCAAATAAATCACGGTTGTACGGCAGTGAAGCATCGGTGTTGAACACTGATGTCGTGCTATCGATCATGATGGTGATGTCAAACTGAGTGTTGGAGTTGTTAGCACATGGGGTGTTTATAGTAGGCTAGCGCTAGGCCCCGCCGTTGTCCAACTATTCTTGTTTCTATTTACAAACGAATCGACTTGTTTGCACGCATTGAGACGCTAGTGTTTTTTTGCTGGTGTTACAGCCATTGATATCTCTTTTGGTTGTTTCAGGTGAAGTCAGAAAGACCTAATGAAGCGAAATGTGCGGTGTTAAGAAAAGGAAGACGAAAAGCCCTAAGATATGTGACAGTGTTATGATTGTATCACAAAACATACGAAATTGACATAACGAAGAAAAAAGTTGGGAAGCACCGGAAATGCAGTGCACTCCGGGTGCCTTCCGTCCTTGGATTTTGCACTATTTTCTGTGATTTGCTTCCCACAAATATCAATTTTACGGTTTTGGATATCTGGACGATACCAAGTGGCTGGCTGTTGATGCCACACATTGGGTTCATTAGTCCTTGTGACTTAAATTAACCGGCAGAGTAATAGGGATCGCTAAAGCGCATGCGAAAAGCACTCGAATAAAAGCAGGAAAGTGGGTATCTGCTACACTATAGTGTAGTACGGAATGCTGCAAGCTATGTACATCCAATCCTTATACTACAGCGAACGACTGCAAAAATTTGAAATTCCAGTATTTTACTCCAAAGTGAATGGCAGTCTAGCTTCATAGTTCACCGGTAACTGATTGCCACGTCCGAATGAGTGCACAGCTGGTTTGTAGTTTGTGGCCGTCTAAATCCAATGGTGTCGGTTTTTTTTGCTGTGTAGTGGTGTCTAGCTGTATCTGCTGTGGTTTCTAGCAACAAATGTTGTTCAGCACATGATCGGGGAAGCTGTTCCCCATTATTTGTGCGGTAAATATCAACCCCTACCATTCGATATGATCCCTAACTGCTTATTCCAGAGTCTGATGACTCAGGGAGAAAAGAAACGACCTCTAGCGTTTTATTGAGGTTGTTTCACTAATTCATTCTGATCCGTAAGATCTCCTTTGCTGTGTAATGACCGGCGCTGGTACTGGAATCTATAAAAAGCCTGCATACTTCCATCAACTTCCTTTTCAGATATCGGCACAATGCAGTGCACATACCAGGCTGGACTCTTTCATTCAATATCGATTTCTCTTAAGACAGGGTTCCATACCCTGGGGCAATGCTCATAGTGATCTCCGACTAATGAGCAGTGACTGAGACGTTTATCATGATATCGACTCCTAACGACTTCTTTTCGTGCCTATATTGTCCATGTTTGCTCTTAGGTGGTTGCTTTCATTTTACCTTGGGAGAGAACTTATATTAACAAGACTTTCTAGCTTATCTTCAATAGTTTACTGGATAAGTTAGAACATTCATTGCTATTTAGTGGTTGATTCCGCTTTCCACACTATGCAGCTATGCCAGCTCCTTAGGTAGCTGATAATCTTGGCGTCATTTAAATGGTACTAGGGATCATGATGGCGCGTAGAAAGAAAACAAAAGATTAGTTGACTGAATCAGATGCATTAAGACATTGACCGGGGTTGCTTGTGAATGGATTAATAGCACCGTGATTGCTTATCCTACGTGGTACCGATTGTTGCTGTCAAAACTTGACTTTCGAATTAGCGAGATTCCACATGTCGGTCTTTACCCACGGGGGCGAGGTAATTTAGTAGTTAGAGAGCGAATTTACTGACCGGAAGGGCCGTGGTTCGAAACCGACCTCTGCCTCTCAACTTCTCCTGTCTAGACTTGGGCAACCTGACAGTATCGCAGGCCTCGTGTTTCCTTCAGGTGGCATGTCAGCTAGGCACCGAAAGGGTGTTATAGCTGGACGAAATTTTGACTTCCCTTACCTTTGTGAGGTAGGCCCGATATTCAGATTGACTTATGCTTTCCTGTTCTGCAGTTTACCTGCAAACTTGATCAGAGGAGCGATTCTACGGATGATTCGGAGTGGTGTTAAATCCATTTTGCCTGTGCATTGGTTGTAAATGGGTTGCAATCAGGGTCTATCCAGTTCCTAAAGGTGCCACTTGGTGACATGCACCCTGTCTTTTGTTTCCACTGTAGTCGTAGTTTGACTATATAGAATATCTTAACATTGAAGACATTGGTCATGGAGTTTGGTATTATCTGAACATTGGCATCACTCACTACTTTAACTAAGCAGAAATTTCAGCGCAGCTCTTCTTTCACCGCCAGAATTTGTCTACTAATAGGAACCAGTTTTGATGGTGCATGATTTTTCCCATCGACTTCCAGCGATGAAACCGCCTTCTCTGAGATCTGAGGGGTCCGCAAATTATCGGTCCACTTCTCATGGTGAAATGACATTCTCAGGGAGTCTGGACTGTGTCGTACCGATTTGTACTGGTCCGCGGCCCATTGAGCTTTACCAGAGTTTATGTGTGGCATTCGCGGAGTCCGTCATCATCATCATCATCATCGGTATCACAAAGTACTGAGTCTTAGCTCAGCACTGACGCCTCGTTGCAGTGCAACTACAATTCATTTGAAGCATTATTCGGGAGAAAATAACAACAGTGGATGAGAAAAGGACCTAGGGCAGGACTACCATGGTTACTCAGATGTGCATGCACGTCCAGGAACTGGATAGAATCTGACAACATAACGTCTAAGTCATCGATTAGCAGCCATATCTTGGAGCGTATCCAGTCATGCAAAAGACAGGTCACGCAGACGCCATACTTAGAGGCGAGTTGCATCGACAGTATCCAGACCTTTCGCAATCCCTTTCATATCCCGCTACGAGGTCAAGCGTTGATTACTTCTCTACTTGTGCCACTCTTAACTGGGCACGGAAATCAGCACCTTTCGGCAAACGGCGTAATGCTTGACAAAACCGGATTTTTGAAGTGCTGGACACGATTTCTGATCGGAATACCTGTTACTCAGTGGAACACTCGTTTTCTAATTGTCTCTTTGGGGATTCGTTGATACCAGCCTACACGAGGTATGGTTTTAAGGCAACGGTTTTCAACGACTTCTTAGTCCTGTTGCTTGCAGAGACCACACCTCACAACAGTACGGCAGAAAAGTCGGTGTTTTAGCCCGATACCCGTCCCTTGAGATTCAGAGATATACCACTCCGCCGCCATACCTGTCTCAAATTAAAAAAACTATCCGATTCGTAGGGATTCCTGTTTGGGCATCATCTATCACTGAGACAGCTCCAGTGATTCAGGCACAGCCTTACTGATAGGGAGGTCCTTGGTCCGAACCCAACCCCGACACCTCGACTACTTCTGTCTAGGCTTGGGCAAGCTGATAATGTCTCAGATCTCCTGCTTCCTTAGCGTGGTACAGCAGTTAAACATCGAAAAGGTGTTACGACTGGACGGTGTGTATATATGTATGTGTCACACCACACTCGGAGCTTATGCAACTTCCAGGATAAATAAAACACCCTACAACATCGAGTGTCCCGTTGGATCGTAAGTGATTTACCCAGTGACTACTTGCACAGGAGCATAACCTTTCTTTTTTAAGGGTGCAAAACACATGCCAATGAACTGGACCTATTTGATCAGTTCGTTTCAAATTAATTGTCATGTTATCCTTTTTGAAGACGTGAACGATTGCGAGTTGGCAGTGTTTCGTCACCAGCATTTGAATGTCAGGGTTTCGTTTTCGTTACCTAGCCGATGACGAAATTTAATTGGAATAAATGGCATTCTTATTTGTCGTGCATCACTTCGTAGGAAAGCTTTGGAAAGCTCTCGGTATACTCTTACGCCGGGAAGTCTGAGAATCCAAGGAACATTTATTCACAAAATCCTGGGTTACCCTTACTGAGCAAGCTGGGAAGTCGAGTCGTCTACGCTTTGGGGGTTCGAGGATACCAAGTCTGTGGGTCTCTTTTTATAGATAGCTTCGATCTACCACTTGATTGAGTGTAAAGATTTCGTCAACCCGACCCCTACCCGGCCGATATTCTGCTCTCTGCTCTCGAGGCAACGCTTCACGAGCCATCATAAGGCAACGAAGGACAAGTGAGGCTGAGAGTCTCTTTACGACTGTGATCAATCTGATCTGTCTGTGATTACTGCACGCCTCACGGTCTTCTTTTTCAAAGCCATCACCGATTTGCCCCAATTGCCCGGGACAATCTCCTTTTCCAAAACGGATACAAATGGTCCAGGGCCCGAACCAGGACCAGGTGTTCGAGGGAAGGTAAAGTCACAAACCTCCAAGGCAATGACAGGTTTCTGGTCACTTTCCAGGGTTTCACTGCAGTCCATGAATCCGACTGAATAGCATCAGGTGACTACGTGAACTGATGTTCAAGGTACTCTGTCAAGCAGTAGAGGCGTCCCTCATTGTAACTGATCACCCCAGTTTGGTGCTTGGTGATTTAGCTCACAGGCCGTTTTTGGAACTGGTCGAACGGATCCTAGGGAATTGCCAATATCCTTCGTCTGCTACGTTTCCTTGACCTTCCGGGACCACTAAGCCTCAGAATTGATGCGCACTCTAACTTTCACTTGACGTCCGATAGTTCGCCGGGTTGGTTTATGGGGCGGACACGGTGTATGTGAGGGTTGTACTCACCGTGCATGAGAACGCATTGCGAATTTCGCGCGGTCGGATTGTGACTGCCTATTCTGTCAGTAGGTCTTACTGACAATCTTGGAAGTGACATATAGAACTGTATTTACAGGTCGCTTTTATCAACAGGTGGCCTTGATGAACGTACTCGCAATTCTAAGTAGTAAATTGAATTAGGGGTGGAGTGGGATGTCAGCCAACTTGGCGCAGGAGGTCACGACAGCTAGTTGGCTGAGCATAGTCGATAGTCTGTTGTCGAATCGGCTAATGCTATCGTCCACGTCCTACCGTGTTGCTGTTTTTTTCAGACGAAAACCATCTTTGGTCATTTAGACGGCTTATTCTGCTCGGTGTGACGCCTTCGTTCCCGTGTACCATCCACGCCCTGCTGGAAACAAGTGGGCTTTCCACGGTCCCATGGATTTCACCCACCATCCGATTCAACTCAGTCGATCTTACTGTTGCCGGCAAGATATAGTACCAAGAAAACGAGATCAACCTTTGAGGGTTGGCTTTGGTATGGTGGAAGACACGTTCCTGTGACCTAATGGGGCTTGCTAACAATAAAATGTTTAAAAAATGAGGAATGAATTGGAGGATCAGTCACTTCCAGCAACCCATTGGTGTAAAGTTTACCCGATCACCCTCAAGCACACGATTGCATTCCGGATAATCGGGTGTGACGTTCACAATACGGGGCTTCGATCATTCGACAATTAGTAACAGAGTCTGATATTTTTGCCCCACCAGAAACTAGTCGCTCAGCTGTAACACCCTTCCGGTGCCTAGCTACCATGCTACCCGAAGGAAGCAGGAGGGCTGGGATACTGCCAGGTTGTCCAAGCCTAGACAGGGGAAGCAGAGGTCGCGTTCTAACCACAAACCTTCCGGTCAGTAAATTCGCGCTCCAACCCCTGGAGCTATCTCGCCCCCACTGGAAACTAAGGCTTAGATCACTGATGCAAAAGAGAAAAGCAGATCAATGTGGTGTGTCTTAACTCAGCTAAAAGCCAGCAACATGCGAGTTTCAAGCGGTAGCAAGCTGAAAGACCTCTGGTTGAAAGCAAGCAAGTTTTCAGCTTTCCAAATCAGTGCGAACCTGTGATAATACAATGTTGAATGATATCAGGTCGAGAAGGCCGATGATTTTGTTGTCTGGTGGGTTTTCTACAATAATAAAAAACGCCTGTATTTGCATTTCTCTTCGTCATCGTTGGGTGTGCTGCTTTTAGGAGTGCGTAGTGTACGTTGATTTATAAGCTCGTTGCGGTCAGGAAGGGTTGGACAATGACAGACTAAGACGCACATAACAAGACAACATGAATATCCAGATCCTAAGGAAAACCGCACCCAGAATAAGGCCACTATTTTCCGCAAGAGTTTTAATACGGGATAACCGTATTGGTCTACTCCACTATTTTTTTCATTAAGCGACTAAATAGCCTTCCGAAAAGCCAAGGAATACGCCGGACCACATTAAGCTTCTGAGAGTTGGTACATTTGAATCTTCACACTTGTCATCCATCTCCATTTATCCACTGCCAGTTGCTTGGAACAAATAACCGCGTCCGATGGTCCTCTTACACCAATGTATCTCAGTAACGAGCTGACAGTTCGCTGAATATATGGAGCTAGAATACTCTATCGGGCGCTCGTAAGCTGTTTAAGATAACCGGATACATCTGAAAGTTCATGATCCGTGTACAGGAAACGTACTATATGGTCCCTATATGCAATCTTCCGTATCCGTTCGGATACAGTCGGTCGAGGTTTTACTGATCACTCGCTAGAAAACAGGTGGTTTATCAAGGTTGATGTCATGCTGTCCAAGATATATTCTAGTCAGATTTTTAACCGAGGTTGACCCACGACTCCGTAACCATGACTATTTCATAGTAGTGAATTCACTAGTAAACTTCAGCCCTTTAACATCTAGATAATATACTTTTGTACTTGAGAAAGGAGGATTTTCAGTGTTGTTTCACTTTCCCCGTTCATAGGAAGCACGACCAAACCGGTTGTCATCGTGAGACCCAGTTTTTCAAAAGTTCAACGGTATTCAGAGTCCGAAACCCTTGGTTCCACGTTGGCGGCTGAGCAGCACGGAGATACAAAGGGTATTGGTCATGATGGTGTTGGATTTCCACAGTCGTTAAGAGCAACATCAGCTTCTGTTTCTGCACTACCGCATACATGGACGGATACAGCAAAGGCCGCTTATCAGTATTATATGCAAGCTCTAAGTCAGATGGACCAGGAACGACAACACCCTTTCGATGACGCGAATTCTTTGTCTAATGTTGGAACAGTTAATTCCAAACAAGAATCACAACGCAGCGCAACTTCCATCAACTTTGCAATGCCTGTTCAAGCTCCAAAGTACGCAAGTTCACCTGTCTTTAGCAACAGACCAATTAGTGTTTTTTATCAACGTACTCAGTCTTAGGGAATCAGAGACTAAAGCAGAGACTAGCAGGTTTTTGTCCGCACTTGAGACGATTACTTAACTGAGTGACACTTATTGTCAACTTGTGAGGTCGCGATAACTCAACGGTTAAGGTGGGAAACTAATGACAGGAAGTTCTTTGGCTCGAACCCAATTCTTTTCGATTGTTTGTGTCTAGACTTTGGCATCCCGACAGTATGTTAGCCCTTGTGCTTTCTTCGGGTCGCACGGCATCTGTGCTCCGAAAGGACGCAGTATCTGAAAAATTATTATTGTTATCCTTAGCATTGGTCATTGTTTCATCCGAAATTGCATTTATCTTTGCATGGCTGGACTTCATAGTTGTGGTCTGATTGCCAGAACATATTGACGTCTTACTGTCTTTGTTGACAACCCATACTACAGCGAGAAAATCTCCGCAGTCATACAACAGATTGTCCAGTTGGACGCCGCCCTTACAGCTTTGCTGATTCCACCAGGCATCTGTGCTCGTGCCCTGCCGTGCGTTGAACCACCGCCACCGCATCCGCAACCTGGTAAGCAATGGACCGAGTCGCAACTGCTAATTCTTCGTTGGTGGTCAACTGTGGAGCGCTTACGTGAGCGTTTGTTTGCTCTGTTTGAGAGCGTCATTCTATTCGATCTGGATTTTTGCAATACGGCTCACGTGGAACAAGGGATGTGGAAGTCAGTATTTTACACCGCTTTGGAGTTAATGCGATCGTGGATAAGCCATCCAGAGAGCACAAAGTGAGTTTTGTTTGCACCTCAACTCTCAACTAACGATTAGCGGATGTTTTTATGCGACTTTGAGTCCAGTTCACCAATTATACATCTAATGGGAGACAGTATCGTTCATACTGCCTAGTTACTCCTGTGTCGTCTTCTGTGCCCGGCTCTGCGTAGTCAGTATGGCTGTACTATACTTTTGGAGAATCTTCTTAAGTTAATTTTCATCACTAATTAGTGAAAACCCGATTTTGTGCAATAACGTGGTATGAGATTTACTTTGAGACAACTGCCTCCTGCTTAGGGTAAGTCAGTCCCACTTCCTTCACGGATCACCACATCCAGTGATTGGCAGTCGAAAGCGGGGTTCATACATCTATCCGCCATTGTTTTCATTGGCGCGCACTGTAAGCGCACTAGAAGCCCATGATGGTGTCAGCCTTCATCCAGCTATGTTTTGTTCAGACTATCGTCCGTACAGCACCGTTAAGAGTTTAGTTTGCACAAATCTGTTATGTGTGCAGCCATCACAGACAATAACTCGGAAGTGTAATAAAACCGTCCTTGGACCTCTTCATTTTAATCAGCCTGCCTAGACACTCGAACTATGCCCCAAACTCACCACTACTCAAAAGGTTTTAGCCTTAGGATATGTAGCCCCCCTCTCCGAAACTTATGCTTCGCAAAAAGCAGACGAAGGGTTGGTAGATTTGGACTCTAGTTCGGAAACTGATTTCTTGTCGATTCCTTAAGCCATTTACCAGCTAGTAATTAGCCGTTTTGCTGCTATTTGCCGGGTTCGCAGTTTAGTCAAAAGTCTGTCCGTTTGAAAGCGAAATGAAACCCAGGCACCACTCTGGTATCGAAACTTGGTCGACTCGTGCTGAATAGGTCTGGCGGTTGTCATTATCCGACAGCTGTTTTTGCTGAGTTATTGTTCGCGCAAATGATGAGAAAATACATTAGAAGGTACTTTGCCCGTTGGGTCTGCCCTGTGGACCACCATTTCAGTACACGTATTACGTTGGTTAGAGCGTGTCTCACTTTTGTGACTGTAAGGCCTACCGTACCCTACGCTGCTCGCATGTGTTCGGTGCGAATAGTGGAAACGAATCTGTAGGCGTTGATGCCTTAGCGAAGGAGCAAGGAGACCTCCACTACTGTCTCAGGAACAGTAGGATCATCTGTGTCTTCTCTCCGACACACTTCTTCCCGCTCTCATGAGGCATGGCTTCAAATTAATACGTTTTGAGAGGTTACCTGCAACTCTCAACAGGTACCACCCGAAGTCCTTCCGGGGAGCGATTTCACTTAAAACGAAGACCAGGGTGCGAAATTCATATTGTGGGTTTTCATGTGAAGCGAATCAACAGGCACGTGACCAATTGCAGTGCACAACTATTTTCCAATTTGGTGAGGTTTAGGAACACCGTATCCGCCAACAAATTTTGGTGGTTCTTCAAAATTCAAATTCAAAAATTTCGGTGACCGCTGGGGAATTATCTAATACCGTCAAATTACTTTTGAAGTCAAGACTCCAGTGCTGCCCAGGAGACGCCTGTGCGCAATGACATTGAGCCAGACTTCGATGTCTCAATCCTTGTGTCCTTGGTTTGGGTCTACCTCCCGATGCATTGTGGGGCAAACTTTGAAGTCAGAGGCTTGGGATAAGAAACCCGAAATAACCTCATTTTCAAGCTCAGCATTCAAGAAATCTCAGCTCCCAGCGCCTGACGCGCACTCTAAGGAGGGCGAAGAAGTTCTTTTAGGATTCGGAATCTAAATCGTCTCCCTCCTTATTCAGGAGGGAGACAAACCTTGAAGGCAAAATGTTCTTGCTACAGAAAGACACGCGCTACAGGGTAGACCTCGTTGCACTCACCAAGGCCCAACTGGCTCATCAACGAAGGATACGGGAGGATGGTTATAGTTATACCTTCTGTTGGGATGCAACTGCCGTCGTGAACAGTTGCAAATTACTTGAATAAGATGGTAGCAGAACAAGCGAACTGCGCCAAATTGAGAATGATAGCAATCTGATTTCGGCTGTCGAGGACAAGGCTTGTTACACCTGTTCACTTCTACGCCCCCACTTTGTCACTTGAATAAGGCAGAAGACGAATTCTACGACAGCGTTAGATCTGGTCATTTTCGCACCTTCAAACTACTCTCCCGTTGGGCGATTTCAGTGCTTGGATCGGTAAGGACTGGGAAATGTGCTAGAGGAGACAGGCTCTTGACCGAGCAATTAAGTATTCAAGCTACCAATCGGGTGGTCGCGGAATCAAGACTTCCTGGAACTTCGTGAAATGCGCACTACTGATTATTTCGAATAAGGATGAAACAGCTGTACAGCGCTCTCGGCTTTCCAGCGTAGATTGGCTTTACTTACGGGACGAATCTAATCAGGTACTGAACCCATTTAGTATCGAATCAACGAACGACAACGTTGGAAGGCTCTTAACTATGTCTTCGACATTCGAACTTTTAGCAGCAGACACGTATTTCAGTGTGAGGCAGATACTACTTGCTACGTAGATCCATCCAATAAATCGACACGAGACATCCAATCAACTATGTCGTTGTGGGGCAAAAAAGCTTGCTGTAATGTCATTGATCACAGAAGTTGGCGATAGACCTGAACACAATGCAGGTCACTCCTTGGTGGGTGCTAAAGTGCGCATCGTACTCGGAAAACTGTCACGTGGTGGACCAGAAGGGAACTCATCCAAGCTTTGCGAATCCCCTACGCAGAGGCTTGCGGCTGACGAAGTCCCAAACACATCCAAAAGTCAGTGAGCCTGAATACCAACACAGCAGCTGCTTCGGGTACAATTGGGCTAAAGGGAGAACGAATGCTGGATTGGTTTGGCAACAGTTATTCACCGATATCCGCCCACATTTTAGAAGAGAATTTAGCGTGCGCCAAAGCAAGATCTGAGAACCGCAAGTCCGAATGCAATTTAGAAGCGCTGTAACGAAGCGTATTAAACCTGCAGAAAAATGAAACGAATGATGGGTCAAACGAAGTAAAAAACTCCAGTCGTTCGTGGGTCGCTTATGTAACGAAGAGTCAAGGAAAGTTATGGACAAAATATCCAGTGTCTCCAGCTGAGGGGAGGCGTGACGAAATTCTGACAGTTTGGGAACATCTGTTTCCAACACTGTGCACCAGCGGATGATGATTTGAGCTATATGACCCATCCGCGCGGATATGCAGAGAGAACCAACATGGCTGACTGCGCTGTAGCAGCAGAACTGCTGAGGTTCATCACCCAAATCCAATGAGGGACAGTAGCGGACTGGACGGCTTGCCTGCGGAATCGTTAAAGGTGATAGGGACGACATTGCAGGAGCATGGGATGCATGCACGAGTTCCTTCAGGCTGTTTCCCCCTGGAATAGGCTGTGTGGACTAAATATTCATTGCGACGAGCATTAGAACATCGTTCTAATCCGCAGTGGTTATAGGTTAGTCCAAAACAGGAACTTCACTGACAATTTGCATTTCTTCTCGAGTGTGTTGGCACATCCCAATTAGTTCTGGTCACCTGTTTACATTCCAGTCTCGTGAGGACTGACCGAAAGGTAGAAGATGAACAAAGTGTTGAAGAACGGGAGCAGATTACGTCTTTGCTACAACATATCTGCCTGTCGGATGTGATAGCCAGCGGAGAGACGCGCTTATCGAACCTGCTGGATCGTATTCAAACAATTCATCGGGTTCGACTTGCTCCTCTGCTTGCTGATGGTCGTCCACCCCCAGAAACGCGATCGCGAACCCGTCGACTCGTCTACCTGAGTGCACAAAAGCTGATGTTATTTTTGGGTGATCTTGCACGATACAAAGAATTATTGAATGGAGAGCGCAATTTTGGGAAGGCCAGAAGGTGAGTCATTTCATTTGATTATGAAATAATTCATTCCATAGTCAGCTTCTGCCTCTTTAACACTTTCCTAGGCTGTATATTGTTGAATTTTGAGATGTCACTTGGCCAGAATAGTTCTTATTTACCGTGTGGTTGATTGAGGTGTCTTATAGAGCAAGTAATCCTCAATGGTACTCTTTTTTTAACAAAATGTTCGCTCTTGTTCTTTGGTTCCGTTCTCAAGTTTTAAGCTTTCAATTCAGCTTTGGCGGGGGTCTGCTTTTGGGTGGCACATACTTCAGAGCGCGATTAGTGGTTCATTGTCGACGCGAGACGGCGTTCGAAACCTCAGAAGCCGTTTGCGCCGCGATTGGCTCTTTCAGTCGTAGGATCAATGTTTGGCGGAAGTTTCCATTGTTTGTAACTTACCTCTTGAGGCTCATAAGCTTTCTATTTTGGGAATTTGGTGTATTTTTGGACCCCGCAAACAACAGATCTGCGATGAACTGCGTGCCATAAATTTAATAAAGTTCCTGAGTCTGATGACCTGGCTCCGGAGGCCGAAAGCCAATCGATTGTGAAAGCGGTGTACGTGGCATGTTTTGAAAGTTCCGGCCCGAAGAAAAAGTTCGGCGAGTGTGTATTGAATCAGTTTTTTCTCATACCTTTAGGGAGACTTCATTTTGTTTTTTTGTAGCTCCTGTTGGGGCATGGACTCGATTTCATTCGCAATCAAGATGCTGGGGTCCATTCCCTCTCACAGTTTGTCCGTCAAACAAATTCCAGGAGCACACAGGTTTCCACGCTGGCCTTAGGTATACCGATAGAATATTCATCCCTTGCTAGTGGTTAGGACACTGTATGGCAGTGAAGCATCGGTGTTGAACACTGATGTAGTGCTGTCGATGACGATGATGATGATGACGAGAACGTTGTCACTCATACTGTACATCAACAATCACTGAGTTCCCAAGTATCATGGCAGCATGTGACTCTGTGTTCTGACGTTTGTATGGAGTAATTAGTTCAAAATTTATCTGTTTGAAAAATATGTGCAAAGATTGAATGAACTTAAGCATCAAACGCCATGGAATATCAAGACTGACGGTATGCCTTCTCATTTCTTTTTTCTTATCCATTACGTCTTAGCTACTCCACAATGCAATTGGTAGGTTAGTCTGATAGGGGTGTCAAACTTATCGGAAAGGTTATTTACTCGAAACTCGTTGATGACATCCCTTTAACGGGCAGTCCTAACCACCGATTGATTAGAGGCTCGAGGTGGAATGGCATGCGTTTTGCCTCCTGAAACTCTAGAGTACCAATACAAGTTTGATAGGAACCTGAACCTGATCCAAACAGGTGACATATAGGTAGTCGGCAGGTGTATCCTCCTGGAAATTTGCTCAATCATTGGCGAAGGTGTCGAGGAAGAGGTATCTTTCCACTTCGTTAGTGTAAGATTGGTGTTCACCGATCTGAAACACTTGTGGAAGCGACGTGATGTTCGCCCTTCTCTGAGAGGATGNAGTGTCATTTCGTAGGGAAGGTATTATTAAGTATCTTGGTCTAGGAATGGGCAATCTTACTTAGGCATGTGATGGTGAGACCCGGTGACAGATCCTTCCTGGCCGCAGTGACAACTCCAGCAGACGCATCACCCAATACTAGGTGAAACTGAGTATCCGTGCAGACCGAGAAGCTTGATGAACCCAAAAGGCGGAAGAAATGGAAGATGCAAAGAATGCTGGAAATGTGGGCAAGCTGTTCCACTTTATTCGTTCAACAGTCAGCGAAATAATCAGAGACCAAAATGGCTCCGTGATATGCAGCAAAGCAGAACGTTCGGAGCGCTGGGTACAGTACTTCGAGCAACAACTTAGCTGGCCATCTACTACAATCACTCCAGAATCCTGGCCTTAAACAGAAAGGTGGACCATGAATATGGAGCCGTCATCAGCCTCAGAAGTGTCCTACTGTATTTCTCTACTCAAGCGTCATCTTGCTGCTGGTCCTGACGACCTTCCACTTGCTGTCTTCATGGATGACGGTGCACTTCTCAGCCAGTGCCTGTCTAGCCCATTTGGATCTATCTGGCAGAAAGAGGCCGTCCCAGACTACTGGGGTGAATCGACAGTAGTCCCCATTTCCAAAAGGGTACTTGCAGTGAATGTAGTAACCGCAGAGGTGCTAGTTTGACTCCTGTTGTGACGAGCCATCTGGCCTCACTGATTCTTTGACGTCTTATGGTGGCAGGTGAACTCCTGACTTGTGAGAACCACGCGGGATTTCAACCGGGTAGAAACTGCGTTGACCACATCTTCGGGTGTTAGAGCAACGCCATATGTACAAACGACCCCTAATCTTGGTAATCTTTAGTTTCAAGGATGCGTTGGATTCTGTCGATCAGTCAGTACTGTTAACTACACTCGCTCAACAGGGTATGCCTGTGTTTGTAAGTTTGTAAACATAATCCGATCCCTGTATTCGCATTCGGGTGAGAGTGTGTAGTGAGCTCTCCAAAAGATTCCCTACGAAAAGTGGTGTCAGACAAAGATGTCCACTCTGTCCATTCTTGTTCACCTTCACCATTGATGAAATAATGAGGCGAACACTGGACGGTCTTCAAAACTCCGGTGTTCAAATTGTTGCTGGCGAGAGCCTTGTCGATTTGGAGTACGCAGATGACATCACCCTTATCTTTGAAGACCAAAGAGAAGCAGAAGCCCTGTTGAATAAACTGACCACCGTCATACTATCTTTTGGCATGCGCATTGCACCTTCAAAGTGCAAATGCCTCAGAATGTGCCATCTGCGAACACATCCCGTACAATTCAAGGAGAATCACAGCGGATTGTTGAAAACTTTACATACCTCGGTAGTTGTATTGGCTCTGACGGAAGTGTCTGATGAAGTCAGTGCAAGAATCTCGTTTGCTAATTTGCGTCACTTGTGGCATCAAAAAGATCTCACCGGATCTTAAGGGTCGTGTGTACCAGGCTACAGTAAGTGCTTTGTGTTATATGGGTGCGAGACAGCCTCTGCGGACAGATGATTTGAGGCGTCTTCAGGTTTTCGATCACTGATGCCTCAGAAGCGTGGCTGTCATGAACTGCACATATGCGAATAAACTCATGCTGCATCGGCCGTCGCGTGGTGTCATCAGTCGGGTCGCCTTACTTGCTGCATACAGCAGGGCGGGTAAGCGAAAACAGACTACTGTGGACACCTTCCTTCTTTCTTTTTCACATGCTTTTTCTTCCCCATCTAGCCACTCGTGGCCGAACGGTTAAGTGTTCAAACTACTAGCCGGGAGGTCGCGGGTTCGAGACTCTTCGGAGTTTCGTGAGATGCGAAAACAGACTACTGTGGACACCTTCCTTCTTTCTTTTTCACATACTTTTTATTCCCCATCTCTCCACCCCACTAGTTACTCTCCTTGTAGGCCCAGCACTTAGGACTGACATCTACGTTCGTCTTGCATGGATTTGCATGCAGCATTTGCTCGTCAAATAGCGCCAACATCCTCAGGTATCTCCAAATCAGTGTTACAGCCTCGACACCGCCTTCAATGTCCGCACTCTGAAACAGGCAGGACAACAAGCTGCTCTTGCTCTCACACTGGACTTGCTTGGCATTCATGTGTGGTGCTGTGTCTTAGAAATAATAATTCAAGGTGTAAGCACAGTGATTGAGCTAACCGCCCCATCAATCTCCACTCGCTTCCTGCTACGCACCTCTGGTGATCCAGAAGCTTCTGCGGCGGGATGTGCAAGGGTGGGTATCGTCCTAAGTCACCGGACGTAAGTATCCCTGATCGACTGGATACCTTTTGATACTCGCCTCTGTGCGGTTCGTCTGGCAACGTCTTAAATGCAGTCTCACAAGCCAGAATTCGATAGATGTCAGTTTATTGTGTCTGCCTACCCCTCAACTGACTGTCGCTCGGACGCCTTCAAAGACAGGTTTTATGACGCCCTGAATAACCTGCTGCATCGAGCTGCTGTAGGGCGTTTTACGTATCTTGGAAGTTGTATTCGTTCTGATTGTAGTGTGACGGATTAGGTCACTGCGTGAATCTTTAAGGCTCGGGTCGCGTATGCTAATTTTAAACACCTATGGCGTCAAAGTGGTGTACTCCTGAATCTCAAGGTGTATCAAACTACAGTGCGGGCTGTTTTGTTGTATGGCTGTGAGATTTGGCCTGTTCGAACAGCAAAACTGAAACGTCTTCAGGTGTTCGACAATCGTTGTCTCAGTTGTTTGGTGTCGGCGAATCCGTAACGATGCAATTAGAAAGCGAGTTTTCGGTTGTGCAACGAGAACTTTTATTGAAGAATGTGTCCAGTACCAGAAGCTGCGTTCGTTGAAACATGTGTTGCGTATGCCAAACCATCGTTTGCCGAAGAAAGTGCTGTTTTCCATGCCCAATCCAGAGTGGAGAAAGCAGAGAGATGGCCATCCCTTGACCTGGCAGAGGCGTATCAAGGCAATTACAAAAAGTTTGGGTGCTTTCGGTGCTACTCGCTTTCCAGGATAGGGACCGCGTGATCCTCACTGCGCCAAGTTGGAGACGCTGCAAGATATGGCTGCCAATCGATGTCAATGGCGAGCTTGTTGTCGGATCTTATCCAGACTGCCTCAGTGATTGTTTGGAGATGTAGGCACCTCGGAATGATTGTAGTGAGCTAGCGCTAAGTCCCTTCCCCGTCCACCTTTACTATTTTCTTTACAATAAGGCTTTCAAATAAATGATGGTTGTACGGCAGTGAAGCATCGGTGTTGGACACTGATGTCATGCTGCCGATAATGATGATGTGGCTGGTTTTGTGTGGCGTCAGCGTGTTAGTAACAAAGTGTTTAGGAAACGGCTATTTGGTTGTGCTGCAGTTACTTCAATCTGGGGAGTGCACTAATTTTTGTGTCCACGTGCACTTTGCTCTAAACGAAAGTATATAAACCACCTAATGCAGGTCTTGTTTTAACAACCCGTGCGGGTAGTTTGGAATCGATTGTCAGGTCTGTGAACAGGATGTTGCCGAGGTATTAGATATCTTCACAAAAACCCATTAGTAGCCCTTAAGTTGGCTACAGAGTATATGTTCTTGTAAACCCCAGGCCGTCAGTAATTTTGGAAGCACTTATATTCATGCCAGGACGAGGTGTTGCCTAAACAATTCCACCTCAGCATGTTCACATAAAGTACTTTAATTCAGGAGGAGCGGCATATGATCTTTGACTCGTGAGGCTTCGTTTCGTTCATGAAGTTTTTCGAGCTGAAGAGCTGACCCTCTGGAAGGCGCTGGAATCGAAGCGCTTTTGCCCAAATTGTAGCCAGATACGGTTGAACAAAGTGGGAGCCAGAATGCAACCTTGTTTCAACCACGTGGTGATGTCAACCTCTATGGAGGTGTTATCTACTCGAGCCCTCATGTAGGAGTGAGGGGATTTGAGAATGCTAGCGTTTTTTCGGGACATCTGGGCAAAAAGACATGGATTTCTCCTCTCTTTCTCGATGTATGTTCCCAGCGCTATCGGACACTATAACTAGCATAGGTTTACTCTTCACTCTCAGTGTATGATACTCCATATAATCGTCTATCATATCAAGTCCACAGTAAATCTCCGTTGCTTCCAACGTGAATTTACTGGTAGTGAAAATGTCGGATTTTTCAAAAGAATTTAATTCCCCAAATTCCACTTGCGTTTTGCGTTCTTATTTCATGAGGATTAGTCGAGTCACAAAATAAGTTCACTGTCTAGCAGTTATTTTTGGGAAATTTCATTAGCCTAAACCGAAACTTCTTAGCGCTCCTTGAATGGACGACTCGTCACACCCACTTATCACAATTTACTATGTAGACATTATCTCCCGTCGATATCTTTCTTTCATTCGTATTTCCTCATTACGCTTATCCCAAACAAAGGACGCGTGAAGTGTAAACTTTTAACTTTTATGTACGGTAGTGCACCACGGGAGCATCTCTATAGGGTGACTGAATGGAAGAATAATCAACAAGAATCACACTTCATGCTTTCTTCTCGTAGGTTTTATTATATCCCAACGGAGGGGGAATCCTTCAGAATTTGATAGTTGTGCACATCTGAACGTGTTTTCATATTCCAATATAATATGACTATCGGCAATAAACTACAACAAATTGCCACACAGTGATCCTAGCTCCAACCTTTTGTCCACAGATGTTAAATGGATTGGAGTCGTAACACTGTTGGTCCGAAGCACGGGAGTGACTTATGAAAGTAGATTAGATATGGGCATATCTTTACTTCGTGCAATTAGTTGAAGGACTGTGAAATTGCCACTGAATACGTTACGGTTCCTTGTCTACTTCCTAATGTAGCCCAATCTAAGGTCCCTATCCGGAGAAGCTACAATTGTTAGCATCTCTCAGGTTGCTGGTTATGACCGATTCTTCTCCACCAACGCTTAAGTTTACTTCTGGTGCATATGCTTTGGACACTTTGTTTTCAAATCTGAGCCGAAACCACTGATATTAAGGTGAAAAACACTCTCGATCGTTATTTTGAGTTTGTCGCCTGTGAGTTAGGTTGATATAATGTACCGTTACATGAACCGATGGAATTGACAGATGTTGGTAGCTAGTTTTCAGGCGGACACATTTCTCGTAAACACGCACGGTCGGACCAAGAGCGGTCGTCTGAGCGGAAGACGATCCTCTGATATTCGAATCAGGTTATGATTTGTGTGGCGATTTTCTTTTATCATCTTTTATTACTAACAATAATTACGTAGAAAGTCGTGAAAGATCATTACTCACCAACGGGATATTCTTCTGATTATAATGAACATTCTCAAAGAGCTTCAGTAAAGTTCGCTATTCCCCTTATTCCTTCCGTGTTTTTTCAGTTGGTACCAGAAAGCACAGTTGCTGATTCCGAAAAACGGTCGATCTTACAACCAACTGGCTGTGCTGGCCGTGTATACAGTGAGTTATTATTGGATTATCTTACATATACGTGACTGTTCTACCACTTCAACTCAGTAAGGTCAAGGTGGCGTGTAACTTGCTATGCATACCCAGGATAAATTAGTCCACTGGACATGTTCTTGTGAATAAGCTGAAGTGAGGTTGACATCCGAACGCTTAGTTCTCCGTACTGTGAAGTACCGCTGTTGAGCAATCATCTTACAAGGTGTTCGTGTTTTCATTGAAGTGAACCACGATAAGCCAGACTTAGCCAGTCGCACTACTGTTGTTGTAATTGGGAAGCCCGGACCTCACAACTCCATGGGTTCTCTAGTGAGAAGAGAGGAGATGAGAACCTCATGAAACCATCTTTCTTTTCCAGCTTCGGTCAATCCATTTCACCTTCCAATCATCCAGCAGTTGTGCTTCGATGCCTCACCTTAGTGCATTTACTTTCTCCCTTTGCCAGTCTCGACACTTGGACGCAATGTACTATTATATGCGAACTCTTGCGGCTAGCAACCCGTTTGCAACAGCTTCTCAGAGTTTGTCCGCTCTGTTTAACGAAATCCGACCACGTGCCGAGAACCTGATACGACAGGTAAGCCATCTCCAGCTGTAATCGGTTGTTCTTCTAGTAACTTCATAATACTCAGCTTTCGTATATCTCTACTTTAACTTGATTCCTCTCAAGCATGAGGTGGTCTGATGAATGTCCTGAACAGAGGCCACTCATAGACGGTGATCTACTCGGAAAACCTGAAGACCATAATTACCTCAAAGTCGTCTTATGTACTCCGTTTCCGTCACCTGTTCACCGCAGAGCCCTTCAATGTTATATCCGCACTTACTCACTATCTCTTGAACGTGTATCCCCCGCTAGCATTTTCCTGCACTGAGACCACCAAAACGGAATTGGGTTGCGAAATTCCACTCAGGACACTTCAAAGCTACTCGTCACTAATCTCCCTGTACTGTATAAAACGCATGAATCCTTGTGGTAAAACTCAGGAGTACTGGCTACAAAAGTCAAGCCAAATATTGTATTTATTTCATGTATCCTGTCTTGCAACCATACTGTCAGGCCGCCCAAGCCCACATTGGAGAAATTAGAATCCCAGACTAAAATTGTACCGTGGACCTTGAGGTCGGTAGCTCGCGAGTCAACCACTGGGTTATGGGGAGCGCACACCACCACCTATTCAATTCATCCATTCACTTGACGAACAAAGCTCTGCGAGGACGTTTGGTCTCCTGAAAAATTATCAAAAGAGCTGAGCCGTGAAACCACACCGATAATGGTATTGATTCGCATTCTTTTCCGTAAGTCTTCAGCCGAACACAGACGAAACCAGTCATCTTTGAAAAGTGGCCGCACCAGTGAGACTCATGCCATCTTGATAAGGAGGGAGTTTGAAAGCTGATTCCTATGCTATGATACGACGCATGTAGCCCTGTCCAAATTGAAGAAATATGAACTCCCACGCCTGTGCGCTATGTGTGTAAAATTATATAATCAGGATGGCTTTAAAGCATAGGATCCCATTGACCAATTTCATCAGAGCGGTCAGAGGACATTTCGAATCACTTTCATTAGTCGCAGACGCACAACGTTCAACATTTGTAGGTAACGGATATAGTAACAACAAGTTGATCACATCGAACGATACATTACTCTGAGCTGCAGGGTGGTTCACGTTCGATTCCTGGGCAGCCGAACAGTTTGAATTGACAGCAGTTTGGATCACTGCTTTCCTATTAAGATTGCTTCATATGAAGCCAGCAAGGTCGGCCAGGTGGCTTGTACAGGAAATATTTGAAATCGATGACCTCCGGTTGGATCTGGCTGTTAGTGGTGTTGGGTCGTTGCATCATAGCTAATTTGGAATGTGTTCCGAGATCCTTTGAGTACAACGTAGATCAGTTCTTCCGCAAGTGTGCAGAATGAGGATACAAGCTCTGGGGTCTTTTTTAAACACAATCCCTCTGGTTGTCGAAATCGGGCGAAACTGAGCTGCTTGATAAATTTGGTTCAAGTCGGAGTGAAGTCCTGATTTTATTTGAGACCAGATCAACCCAAAATATCGTGTCATATATGAAACATTAATAGATGTTTTATCTATCTGTAGAGGATATTTTAGATGCAGTGCTTCGTTTGCTATGCAAAGTAATGAATTTTTCTGGGGAGCCGTTTGCTAACAGAGCCGGTTTTAGCAAATCTGCCTGTGGCGGTTGATCGGTTGTCTGCCCTTCTGACGTATTCCTCGCTAATTCATAACTCACTCGCGGAACTCTCAAAGGCGCAACTTGGTTTGTTGAGATGAGCAGTCTTCTTTTTTATCCGATGTTGTTCTCAGGATCGCCTTTTCGCTGGACCGCAGACCTACTTACAACACTTACAGAATACCAGGTGTTTTGGGATCTGTACGAACCTCCGGTTTTGCCCCTTGGCTATCAGTTCGCCATGCAGTTATCAGAGTTTAAGAGTTCCTTACTCCATTTTTCGGCTTCGTCTTGGATTGTCGTGCTTGTGATTTTTTGGTTCTGTCATGTTTCATGTCTTACACCAGTTTAATCAATGTTGTCACCCGCTTTCTTATTTCTAATCGCCTATATGAGTGTATTACAGAAGACTGAAGCCGTGTTCGGAGACTTCAACAAAATTAGGATACGCCACCATAACAAATTGGAACAGTTAAGTAACGTGGAAAACAGTATGAAACACAGTGTCGTCTAGGATCGGACAGGTAGTGCTTTATTCGAGTATCGGTTAATGAAATATCACAGGGAGCTAGGAAGACAGTGTGAGTAAGTGTCTTAGAGCCGTATGGTTTTGGTGAAAAACGCAGAGGAAAAGGGTTATTTGTTGTATTATCGGAGTCTCACCTGGTAGTCGTTATTGGAAGCGAACAGGCGAGTTCTACTAAGGAAGTGGAACATAAAAGTGGCGTAATAGTACAGATAAAGGGGGAGATTACGTTCCCACTGTTTGAAAGGGATCAAATGTAATCAGTCTGGTTATGAGATGCAGTTAGACGCGCAACCTTCCATCAAATTTGGTGGAGGAGTGCAATATAAGTGGAAGGAATTCATTGGAGACATGAACTGAGTACTCCGTATTGGTATGGATTAGGTTTTTTTAGATTGGGAAAATTTTGCAGGCAAGGTGAATTTTCATGAACGGAACAGAAACCCAACATTTCAGAAGGTCCAGTCTGCAGTCTGTTTGACACTGGATAGTCAGAAAAGATGTTTAGATAATGATTGACCAAAAAGAACACTCCGAAAACGCAGGCAGAGACCAGAGTCGGATAGTTGTTGGAGGTAAGGTGTAGTAATTTGGGAAGATAAATTGTAACCGCATTTGATAATGAATGATCGGCGTTCAAGGCGCTGATGGTCTGCATGCTGTTTTTACTAACGCGAGACAAATTCATGAGAGAGGATTGTAGGAGGACTACTATGGTCAGCGAATGCCTGGATGCGACCATAGATGGCTGAGGATACATCATTTGTTAACAGTAGGAAAATGGTGGGTGGTAGAACACAACGCATCAGAAATCCAGCGCTGATGATGTGGATTTGAGAAACCGCATCATCTAGACGAGATCATGGTGACCGATTCGCTCTGAAGTTCCTAGACCACTTGGTCAAACGATGTTATTAACCGACTTTGGGTAGTTTAAGTAGCTAGCCAATTGAAACCTCTTGAGACCTCCAGACAAACCAGTTCAGTGTCGCCAGTAGTTTCACAGGTGACTGAGCGTGACGTGAGGAAGACGTCAAGAGGTCACCCACAGACCGGTGGCACCTAAATCTATTCTGCTTGCAGTTTAAAAGAGGATTCCGCTCAAGGTCACGTGGGACCTGTCTGGCAAGGCGTAGCCTCCATGACCTTGGACGAAATTGAGGATTGGGACGGGGCAGCAAGGGACCCATGTTTCGGACTAGGGGGAACATATAAGAGCTTTCAGCAGAATGTAGAACTAGTTGATAAGGTTGGACGGAAAGGCGTGCAATGATAAGAGTGGCTGTTGGAACGCACACTCCCAACAAAATGGATGAGATACTACCCGTAGGGCTTTGATATATCAAATTAGGAAAGGAATATGGCATTCCACGTAATGGTGGGTGAGACAATTGAGTGGAGGCTGACGGGGAAAGTGGAACGGGCGATTATGTGTGAGTTGAAGGCAAAGTGCTATTTCCCGTGGCTGGAATCATTAACGGGAGGATGGGAATTACGACCAACAACTTTCGCATGGCTCGAGAAAGATCGATTCCTAGCGGGCGCCTGATCCAGTCCATCAGATTTGCGACCAGTAAACTTAAATTTGGCCTTATCGATGGTGATAGAGCTAGAGTTTCGAACAATCGCGCAATTGTTGTGTTTGGCAAGGAATGTATTCTCCAGCATTTGTACAGTCGATTTTTTTGCACACCGCACAGAAGTTTGAGAAGCGACGATCTTCATGTTGATAGTCACAAAACGTTCTCTCTCATGGTCTGTCAAGGTGGTCAACGTAGTCTCAGCTATAAGGGGCGATTAGTCTGTTATTGTTTTTGGCCATGTCCGAATCATTGGTAGGGGAACGGAAAACCTTACCTCAGGGCTTACAGTGACGAAAAAATCGTTCAGCTGTAACACCCTTCCAGTTCCTAGCTGCCATGCTACTTGAAGGAAGCACGAGGGTTGGGATACTGCCAGGTTGTCCAAGCCTAGACAGGGGAAGTCGAGAGACAGAGGTCGGGTTCGAACCACGGACCTTCCGGTCAGTGTACTTCGTGATCTAACCACTTGAGCCATTTTACAGTGGTAAACTTCATAGGGCCTCTGTTAACTGGGTGACGATAACGTTGGCTATCTACCGCCACATTCCGGATACGGCTCTTACAGGACTAATATATGAACACAACTCACATTCTTTGTTGTTTTAAGTGTTAGCACACCACATCACAGAAAACGATCACAATCTGTGAATGGAACCAAAGTTGTGACGAAGACCGTTATAGCTGTGAATTGGGGCATTTTTGATGGGATCGTTTTCTGCTCGTAGAGTAAATGTCGAATTACTTGCAGCCCAGTGTACATTCTTTGATTTTACAGCTTGCTAGCTTTGTTAGTTTTTTGGTCTGTCTTTTTGCTGGTTTCTGCAAATATCTCTTCGTCTAGCCTGTTGTTCCCGGAACAGGCGAATTTGGCGCCACTCCTTTTTCATTTCGTCTCACTTTATTTTTTAAATAGTTGCGTAAACCCAAAAACGAGCCGAACGCACCCCATCATGGTCCATTTGGTAATCCTAACAACCGCTTCCAACGCGCCGAAATTTGGGTTCATCCAATGGACGGTCAGACCACGGTACTTCAGGGGGCCAGAAGATTAGTCTACTTACCTCCCCCAACAAACGTGGGCACACAGAAAATTTCCGCAAAACCTGGCGAGGTGGATCTTGACACCAACTGTGACAATGAAGACGACGATGATGAGGACGCCCAAGCTGAATTGGAGGAGTATGCCAATATGTCTTTAATTGAGGTGAATTATCTGTTACCGGTGCCGACTGATGGCAACGTCGGTTGTCATGTTTGGTAGCCCAGTTTTGGTGTGGCATGACCATCAGGTTTAGTTCAATCATTCCGTTCAAATACCACAACTCCTCGAAGTCGATATCATTCGTCTGGCCATCACTAGACGACTTGCCTCACTATATTATCGCCCTGATTGCCTTTGCCACTCTGTGGGCTTCAACGGCTTGAACTTCACAACACACTACTGAGCTTGAGCGATGTTTCTTTTGTAATGAATCAAGCAGGATGCTCATGGAATTGAACAAGATCGGAAAAGACGTCTTCCATATATCTTCCACTGTCTGAGACGTATAAAATGACCAGAATGCAGTATAACTGGTTGAAATCAGTCATCGGTTTATAAGGCCGATAAAATTGCGTCACTTGAAATTGGTGTTAATTGTCCAGTCACCTGAGACTACGAAGTGTTTGTGTGCATGGTGTTTAGGCTCAAAAATACGGCAACCAAGTGCTTCTGCGTTATAAAGTTCAGCTTCTTAAAGGTTTTGTATCCTTGTTTGTATATCGCACACTGGAAAAACACCGTTTAAAAAGTCAACCGTGTTTCAACTGTTTGGAATTAGGGATAAAACAGAACTGTCCACATTGGACCATTGTCTACTCTGCTACGCGGGCATTATTTGATCTGGCGTACGCCTTAGGAATTGCCCTATTAACTGTTATGGTTGTTTTTGTAGAAGCAGACAAACTCATAAACACACACTGAAGTGATCTGACGGGGGAGTTTGTCTTTTGGCTCTTGTCCGGCAGTGGGATGACTGGTGAGAAGCGTAATTAGGCGTGCAGCATGAGGTGTTCCGGTAGATGTCGTTTGTAGACTTCTTACCATCAGTTCACCAGTCACGCCGGTTTTCAAAGGAAGACGAAGTTAGAGTAGCTCGGGTTTTGCCTGCCGTATAGCTTGCTTCGGTCTGATTTGTATCGCCAGAGATCATTCTGAGAAGTCATTTTGTCAAAGCACGTGAGAATGTCCAAGTGCTCAGTCAGTCTGTTCGCTGGACAAGGTTTTGCTGTTCCGTCGTACGGGGAATAAACGCAAGATTCCATTGGACTTAAAGGAGAACGAGGCTGCAAAAGTATCTACGGGCCTGCCCATGTTGGCCTGCGATACACATGACATGTTGGCCCGTGTAGGTTCTTGTCAGCAGCACCTTATGAATGGTCAGCTAATCTTCCTGTTCATATTCACTTTCGAAAGACAGACCCCCTAAAATCATTCACAACAGAGGCATAGTTTGTGGAGTAATCGACACAATGTGTTCAGAGATTCTGTTGTATTGGATATTGTGAAATTTTCAAGTTTGGATGTGAATAAGTCCGCATGCCCTGGGTCTCGTGGGGGGTGCCCAACTGCATCATCCATTTGTCCATAGAACCATCCATTGAACAGGAATCGGACATTCATCGTACAACGTAAATCAATTCCTTCGATTTTAAAGCTTTCAGCTATCACGAGTTGTGCAATCTTCAAAGGGATGGCGTTCTTAACAAGTGCGCTAATGCGATAAGAACAGTTCCTTGCCCCACTAGCCACACCTTTCATCTTTGCGTTTCTCCTAGGATTTGATAATAGGACTAGTCACTATCTCGGTTTTTTCACTTTCTACCTGTTTCAGCTCAGTAGGCAGTTTGGACTGACTTTCATTCACGCACATGGAAAACTGTACACAAAAATAGGGTGAGTTCACTTTCGATTGACTGTTTTTTGTGGAACGTTGATTCGATTCTAATTTTCACCATTTCTTCCTGTATCTATTACTACGTCTGAATGATCAGACGTCTGATCTGTATGTGCTTGGCTGTACGCTGCACTTCCGTATCTCTTTTTTCATCACATTCAACCCTGCCGTCCAGTTTCTATCTCTTGGCATGTTGGTTAACTGTGTAACCTAGTCGTCTGTTCTGTCTTTTTTTTTGAAGGCGAGGCTTTGATAAAGTTCCTGTGATGATCTGACGGTGTCTTGATATATATATATATATATATATCCCATGGANATCCATGGGATTCCCTGAGAGCTCTTCAGGTTCCTGTTCGACATTCAGCCGGATACCTTGACTTGGTACCAGGTCATCTAAAGAGCCAGTTTATGAAAATTGCCTGGACTTTCGAACCTCTGGGTGTTTGGACAATCCGGCTCCTTGTCCTGGTGTCATCTTTCTGGTTGGGTCACAAAAGGGAGAGCACTGGATTCCAGTTTAGCTCTCATCGTAGCTCAGTAGCGGCGCCGGGGTTTGAACTGATGACCTCTCTTGTGAGAGGTGAGCATGGTGCCATTTGTCCACCAGAGCATTTAACCTAAAATGTCCGGACCAGTAATTATCCTTGTTATCTCGACCGGCTTGCGCATGTCAGACTGCGCGGGCAGGTCATTTATGTGCTTGACTGGGCCGGTATTTTAACTCCGGAAGCCAGCTGTGAAAGGATGTACACCACGCATTGCCGGTATTGGCGAGTGTGGCACTTTAAGCCGTAATCACTGATTGCAATGTTTAAATTTTTTATTTATGTAGTCTAGTTGCCTTCAGTAAGTTTCTCATTAGTACTTTCCAGCGCATGTGAAAACCATTCGGCTTTGCTTTCTTCATGTGCTCATTCATGGTATGGATGAATAAATAGTTTCCATTTTCACGGAATATGACAAAGTGTTACAAGTGCAAAGGAATTTTTCGCTCTGTGTAGCTAATTTAAAACCGATGGATTTAGTTTCGTTCACAGATAATGTTCAATGTGATATATAGGCTCATAATGGCCCCCTCACATTGAAGACGTTGTCACGTTGAAAGCTGTACGTAACCAACCAGCTAGTGGAATGATTGCCTAATATTCGGGGTCTAGGTTCACCTGGTGAGGTCCAAGCAGGATGAAATCCCACTTCTTTGTTTATTGCTACTGAGACCCCCAGCGAGTGAGAAATGTCTTAGTAATTCGGGAGTCTTTTTTTCTTATTGAGGAGCCCCTTCAAATTCTGCAGTGGACGCATGTCATCACTGTAACGACGCTAACCTCGAAGTTATCACGTTTTTTCCCGCTACTTTCTTACATCCCACACAGTATGGAAACCTTTCCTGAAGTAGCATCCCTCGCCTTGCAAGCTTTCTCTGGTCTTCTAGCCCAAAAACCGTGCCCTCTATCTGCCGAACGTTTGTGTCAATTATGCATCGTGAATATGTACAACGTGGACCGTGCCGTCTCGCTCACCAACGCGAGCAATCTGTCAACAATAAAGCGCACTGAATCCGACAGCAAAACCCCAAAAATACAACCCATTTCTCATCTTGCCGGGGTGGAAACCTTGCGATCTGTCCATCACGACCATGCTGCTCGATTCGCACTTGATTTTTTCAGTCTGCTCTGCAGGCGAACTGCCCAGTTGCTTCAAGAAGTAAGATGTCATATTTTATCTGTGATGTTTGCATGCCACAGTTTAAATATCTATTGCTATGATTAAGCACTACGGCACTAAAAAAACTTTGATTGCCGCTTTGTTTTCTCATAGTAGGCATCAGCCTGCCATAAGGGACTTCTTGTTGCTAATTATCACTATGTATCAGTCAGGTTTTGATTGGCAACAGCAGTGGTTTTCTGGTTCCCCTTTCAGGACCAGTCAACAATGTCCGCAAAAACATCTTTACATCGCCTTGCTAAGGATAGGCAGTGCTATACCTCTTATCGGTGCACGCTAAAGAAGTCGTCGATAAACCATTCGCAACCCGGAGCTGGAGGGTTAGAACAGTTTCAAGCAGTCCGTAGTTCATGTACACCAGTTGGACGCTACTGCATCATCATCATCATCATCATCTCTCCCTGGATTGTAAGGGGCGTGTTCAGTGACTGCACGTCCACAAGCATGACCTCACACTTTGTGGGTGCATAGTGCATACCCAACGACGGGATGACTTTGGTCAGTTCATACAAGAATACTTGCGCCTTCTCCTCCTCTTCGAACATGAGAACGATGTCGTCTGCATATTCCAGATCGACAAGGTTTTCTTCACAGGTTATTTGAACACCGGGGTTTTGGGGACCCTCCAGCGTTCGTCTCATTATTTCATCGATTACGAAGTTAAAAGGGAATGGAGAGAGTGGGCATCCCTGACGGACACCGCTTTGTGTACGGAAGCTTTTGGAGAGCTCTCCGTACACTCACACGTCCGGAAGTCTGTGAATACAAGGAACCTATTATGTTTACAAACTTCCGGGGCATTCCTTGGTGGGCAAGCGTCTCAAGAAGAACAGACCGATCAACCGAGTCGAATGCGCCTAGGTAATCCAGGAATACTAGAACCGTGGGTCGCTTATACGTATGGCGTTGTTCTAGCACCTGGCGCAGTTTGAAGATTTGGTCAACACAACCCCTACCAGGCC
>NW_008751660.1:4354323-4392090 GCF_000715545.1 Opisthorchis viverrini
CCATGTGACGAGCAGACGCTGCACGCAAAACCGATTCATGACGAACGGAGTCATCAGTCCTAAGTGCTGGGCCTACAAGGAGAGAGTTATTAATGGGGTGGGGAGAGGGGGAAGAAAAAGTATGTGAAGGAGAAGGAAGGGAGGCGTCAGCAGTAGCATGTTTTCGCTTACCCGCCCTGCTGTATGCAGCAAGTAAGGCGACCCGGCTGATGGCACCACGCGACGGCCGATGTGGCATGAGTTTATTTGTATATGTGCGATTCATGGTTGTACGTGGGCTGGGATACTGCCAGGGCGACCACACCTAGACAGGAGGACGATTAGGGTCCTCAACCAAAGCCTTCGGCTCAAAAGCCTAACCGCAAGGCAGCGGTGTTTGGCGGGAAATGCAAATGCATTACCATTTCTACGGAACAAGTCGCCACATGTTCCAACCCCCAACCTGGAGGGCCAGGAGACTGTGTTCGTCAGACCTCTAACCATTGACCAACCTGGTATGAGAGACTCTGTGAGTGTCGCGGGCACTCTCCAGTATAGCTCAATGGATCGCTTAGGTGCGCAAACCGTCACACCACGGTAAGGTCCAGTCTCTTCGTGACGGTTGGACGCTATTAAGCATTTTCGGAGTCAATAATCGGCTTTTGCCCTGTGAAAACTACAAAACTTGGTACGGTCTACTCAAAAGCTGCTTTGTCCTACACTTTGTCCAGTCTCTTCGTGACGGTTGGACGCTACTGAGCATTTTCGGAGTCAATAATCGGCTTTTGCCCTGTGAAAACTACAAAACTTGGTACGGTCTACTCAAAAGCTGCTTTGTTCCTACACTTTGGATAGCCTAATTTTGTTCCAATAAGGTAATTTGATCCCTCTAGTTTGGGGCTCCATTCGCTACTTCGTTGTATGTCTACTTACTGAGGATACGGTGCTGTCAGGTAGTCTCTAACACATCATCCTATGAAGAGACGACGTAGTTGGTTACCCCGTAGTCCAGCGTGATATTATTACCCTAACCAAGTAGTCTTCTGAATTTCATCATGTCGAAACCCGCATTTGTGATTCCACTGCATGGACCAACTTTCTGGATTGATAAAAGATCGTGCCTTAGGTTGTAATTTTAATTCACAGTGAGTGTTATCCTTTTAGGCGTGTGAGATTGCTGATACCCAATTCTGTCATCTTAATAGTTCTACCCCCGATTCCCAGTCGGCGTTCGTCCCTTCCACTGCACGGGAAGTAAGATTTATTTCTTAGCCCATTAGTTACTCGGTTCCGTCAGCACCCCTTTAGCTTGTTATTGCAGACCTCCGCTATTTACGTGCCAGCACCAACAAGTGTTAATGCTGTGTATTCGCCTGACCCTAACGTCTTCCTCATATACTACTCGACAAACCGTTAATGAAACAGGATATCACCCACTATTGGCTTTCCTCTAGTAGTATGACAATGGAGCTTCTCAAGTCGTTAGTCCATTGCTTATTGTTTTCGCTCGCCTACCTCCCCCTGAATCTATGCTGTCCTCTCAAATTGTCAGGTTTACATCTGTTACGCCTTCATTCCGTGTTGTACAATTGACGTATGCTATATTCAGAATGTAATCTCTTGGGATACTGCCGTTTGAAATACCTTCGCACCAGTGGTGAAGAACTAACTGGGACCTTCTCACTGTGTACTCAATAAGCTCCACTTCCATTTTCAGTCCATCTGTCCTAGGGGTGTGCCGCCATGTCCAAAATGCTAACAAGTAACAATCTGGAGAACTGCAACTTTTTTTAATACGAGTACTCGCGTTAAGAGCTAGTCTGGGGTTAAGGTCTTACGGTTCATTGGTACAGCATTATGAGAATAGCAAGGCTAAAAGTTCTAGAAGTGTGAGGAGTGACAGTTTTCAGTTATTATTCCGATTTTTATAAGGGCACTTGAACTGAATGTACTAACCAGTCGGGTATTAGTCTGGTTACGATCATTTCTAACCTGCTAACAGTTATTCTCGTGCATGCACTTACAAGCACTCGTGAGAAGCATTCGCGTAAAAAGTAAGCAGGAACCCGTCCAAATTGCTAGTGAACCTACCATATCTATACACTCTGTCACATCTCTTGAAGACCGACAACAGTCGTCTCAAGCTTAAAAACAACATTCAGTTCAGTCAACCCTGTCGCATTCTGAAAATGCCTTTCCTTCAACGGTGCACCGCAAATCTTCAGCATGCTTGCTACATCTCAGCATTCCCCGAACGCATACAGGGGATGCCGTCAAAGAATGTATTCGCCATTGTTGACCACATCACCTATTTTTTCAACTCTGTAATGGAAACAATCTTTGCAATTTGAGTTTACTCCGGCGTCGAACTTCTAGGGAAGACGTCAGTTGTCCACTGTGATCAAATACGACATAGATACATAATATTCTTTCTACGCCTTTCTGAATGTGTGCCACACTCAACATACAATGTGTTATCCCAAGATTTGATTGATACGGTATGTGAGCTCCTCTAAGTGTTCAGTGAATTCATTTATCTGCGCAGTTGTACTTTTACCTAATGAGTGCCATGTTTGCCGGCGCCTAGTCTGACTGGAAGTGGACGCAGCGCGAACAAAGTGATCCTTTCACCATTGCTAGACACCCTCACTCACATAGCGTTTTCCCGTAACTAGTAGTTGCGCAGTAGTTTCAACTCGTTTAGTCTTATGCTTAAGCTCGCTGATATTTTTTCGGTTCCTTTCTACTTTGCTGTCTTACTTTATGCACTTCAGTTACTCTCGTCTCTCTTCCCTGGCAATCAACGCCCAAGTGCTTTGGTATTTCGCAGCAACGTATTATCATACACGATCCATGGTTGGCAAAAAATTAGTTGTATTGCGTATTTGGCGAACGCTTTCTCCTTATATCTTTCATATCCTCATCTGTCCGCCAGCCTATTCCTCAGGATGCCCCTGCTTGGTGGTTACCTCCCGACGCACGATTACTGCTGTCTGCGCTTCGGCTGTGGTCTGAGTGGATGATCCTGCATCCCGAACACTGGCTTCCTCCACCAAATCACCGTGATCCCACCCTGCGACCATGTCTAAATGACTGGCAGTTAATAGCCAGTCTCTGTACACAGGCTGCTAACTGGATGAATCGAAACCCCCTCCGTCCGCGCTACGAAGAACTCACTCCCACCACTTCGATGGTGCTTCAATCTAAAGATAGAGTTGAAGGTCAGGATCTAGAAGAGGATACTTCAGCTGAAGCACATACTTGCCTAGGTGGGAATTTCGAGAATGCATTTCTTTTTGAAGAGGCCGTGTGTGCTGGATTTAAACCGATGTTAGACTTGGTTCCAAAAGTAAGTTCTCACTACTAAGGCCTCGTTATTAGTTTCCCGATTCCTTCATAAGCCGAAATTGGATGCTGTTATGTTATTTTTCTGGTTGCTTACTTATTATTTCTTGAACTGGTTGCCACCTCAATTAAATCTGCTCTGACTCGATGTTTTATCATCTCACACTCTTGCGCATCCAACACAGATGTACACTTATTCCGGCCACTGGACAGCGGAGACCGTAGCGGACTTCGTCCGAGTTGAAAAGATCGTCTTGTTTGGTGACTTCCTCTGTGGTATTGATTCGCCCGTGTTGAGCTACGATGTAGACCGAGGTGTCTACGAAGCTGTCATAGAGCGCGAGATGTCAGAACGTAAAGAGGACAAGCAGACTGACCCGAGTATTTCTGACGAGCGACGGGTTTCCGAGAGTGAATCAGCTGGCTTCGTAAGTTCGCAACATCGTAGTTGATGTTTTGAGTATGATTTATTCACTTTGATATGAACCGTCTAAGATTTCTGTTTTGGTCTCTGACTCGAAATTTGTCAAGTCTTACGATACGGCTTGTTCCCGGATATTGCGTTCATTGTATGGCCCTTATCAGTGCGACATTGCAATCTACAGCATCGATATTGTTATAAAATTGTTTTCCAGCTAGTTAATACCGTACTTTTTATCTGAGGAAGGAAATTTTTCGGCCATATATAACTGTTTTACTCCTCTTACACTGTCCATACAGGCCGATTATTTATAAACTGCACTGAGGTCTTTTTTGTGATAAGGCGCCATTAAGATTGTCATATACATTGGCCTTCAGCAGATGGCCGTTGATGAGGCCAGTTTTTGTTCTGTTCTTCTGATCGCTTAAGTGTTTCGCTCACTTCTGGTAAAACTTGTTCTTGTACCCATCTTACTCCTCGGTAACTATCTTCAGAGTTATCTTCAGTCAACTGCGAGAATGGAAGCTGCCTATATAGGACAACTTGCTATCATAGCTGCGCGAACCGCAACTCAGTAATAATTTCAGTGATGCATCGGTTAGGCCGCATAAAGACCGACTTGCTCCATGTAACCCTTGACCGCAGCAACCCGTGTGTTCATGGTCCTCCAAGGCAGTAACACCACCCTTTACACAGTGGAATAGCTAGGGCTTGTTTGACAACCTCAGCGTCACCCATGCGTGAAAAACTCCTAGACATCATCGTTGAAGAGACAGAATTTCCTTAAAGGACTCTACTCACAAGGTTGCTGAAAACTCTTCGGCAGCTCACGACTGGTTTCGCCCTTTCTGGAGCTCATCAGGTAGGCGAAGTCCCCGAGCTTTCGTCAACCGTATGTTCTACTTGAACCCAAGTGATAGACTCGATAGGCCTTCGCACCCCTTCCGGATTTCATCACTCCATGCAGTGAACTTTCAGAGTTTCTATGGAGGCCCCAGCAATAAAAAACCTCCAACTCGCTATGTAGGCATTAACTAAGATAAGGCAAGCAGCTGCGTTGAAGACCCGGAGTTTTGTGGGTAAATCAGTCGCAGTCATCAATAGGAACTTGGACCACTGCATAACTGGTGTCTGGCCGTGGTAATCTGACGTTGAACTGCTTCGGCATATTGAGTAAGTAAGATAGCGAAAACCGGGTATCTAAATGAAGCAATTTCTTCCGTTTTGTTATCTTTTATGATGATACGTTGGACAGCCCAAACGATAGTGCTTACTGAATTGCTTGTCTGGTACGCTTTGGAGTTCTCCCACCTTGTCACCCAACGGGACCATATCTCGGGATCTCAGTCGAACGCTACAGCGTCCCTCCAACTCGCACTCAAATTGCCTATCCTGTTAGTCATGTTTGCTTGAAACCTGGCTTTGAGATGTGGTCTGTGTAGAGTTTTTGGCCTGAGTTTACGAATTTTTAAACAGTCGCTTCAGTTATTCCACAGTGTCCCATCCTCTCATCATGAACACCGGTAAAGTAGCGTTAGTCTCACGTCCCAGTTGTGTGACTGGAATTTTTCTAAAGTCGTTCGTTTGGGATGAAAATACTATTTGGAATTCCTTGCATTAGAAACACGTTCTTTGCTTGATGCCATGCTCGATTCTTTCTGCCGGACCATGTGGCTTGTCGCAACAGTCCTTCGCAGCCAATTTTCTTAAGAAGCCGCTTCTTTTGATGTTTTTTGATAAGGACACAGTATTGTCAATCTTCCAGTTTTAGTGGCGCCATCGCACACGATCTAACTGATCTTCAGCGGTTTGTTGTTTGAGGTTTCGAACGCTGTGTTCCGATCGCTTGGATTGCTGGACTAGTTAGGGCTTGTGGCGTGGTTATGACATTTTTGGTAATCTTCATGCTATAGTTAAGAAGAGAATGGTAACCACCTGCAGCACTGACTCCGGTTTCGGGTCATTTTTCTCAGTGCAGTTTGCCAGCACTGGTCGGCTTTGTGGGTTACGAATCGTACCAATAGAAAATGAGATTCATTTGAAATTTTTGATAAACCCATACTCTAGGTTTGCCCAATTCGCTTTTTCATCAGACTAAAACCAGCCTGTGGGAATAAAGCACGGTGAGAATCATTAGGGAGGTTTTCGGAGCGCCGTTTGATCTGATGTTGTGAACCGATATGTTTCAATCGTGGGTTTATAGTCGCCAACACACAGTGATGGAGTTCATGATTACTGACGTGTTGCCATTCTACATATGCAATGTTGTGTAGATAGCAGTTATCAAAAACGGTCAGCCTACGAGGTTTATCAACACTAATAGGCCAGGGTTCGCATTCGTATGGTAAAATAGCTCGGATTGTAGCGTTCTACACCGTGTCTTTCATAGGCGCCATAGGTCGCTCACCTTGATAAAGGCCATCCTCTCGAAATTTGCAGTTAGATCCCCTCTTCACTATCACTAGCACAGATGGACGAAACCGGTAGCATTTTTCAACGTTTCGCCACCCATGGCAAGTGCAGACGCAGGTTAACGCATACAATGTAAGTGCCATACCCTATTTCTTCAAGTGTCAGGGATTCAAGTACCTTCGTATGTCTTGTGCGCATATTTTTTCGGAACATACTATGTTCATTCGCATTCATTCCATCACGCAAGCGTGAGTTTGCAGAGGAGTGTGGATCCCACTGTCACAAGGTCCCCTATTAAATTTCCAATCTCGAAAACGGTCGGTTAATTTTCTTGATTGTTTCGTTCTTTTGTGTGTCATATTCCTGCAGCTGTTTGCACAAAAAACGACACCCAACCAAGGGACTCGAAATATCGAGCTACTTGAAAATCCAATGAGCTTGGTATTATTAGTCCATATGATATTGTAAGCGGTCTATCGACCAAATATATCAGTTTTTTATGTCTTAGATACTTCGCAGTCAAACTAATTCGTAACCTGGGTTGGTTTCTTAACGGAGACGCTTGTTCATTCAAAAGGGAAGCAACTTCATTCGTTCTTTTCAAGACAATTTCTTATAATTCTGAAGGCTAGTTAAGTCCTTCCACACACTGGATATGACCCACAACTTCGTTATTCTGAGCATTTAGCGACAATGCAACATCATTCAATGTGAGGGTAAACGATTCAGTGAGCATATTTTCTGCTTTTTATGTAGTCAACAGGTTGACCTGTTTCGCGCGATATTTCTTCTCAGTCACTGTAATTGCTGCACGACTGGCATCCCTCATTTTCGATTTTTTGTTTCCATTCCGCTTTACTCCTCCTTTTTGTGCATCATTAAAAGCTTATGGATCTTCGAGTTCTGCAAGCTTCATAAAGCAGCTTTCCTCAATGCACTTAACTTCCATTAGTAATTGATCTGTTCATTTATTAAAACCTATGATGTCGATTTTCATTGCCTATCGTTTTATAGGGTGATGAAAAGCCATCAGTTCCGTACGAACCAGTAGAAGAGACAGAACATGAGGCATCAGGTGATATTGTTGCACTTCAGCGTCAACGAGCTCTGCTTCAGCGACAACTAGAGGAGGAGTCCAGGCTGGCCGCTTGGCGCCGGAATGCGATTAGACAAGCCGCATCCGGAGGACGCCGTGCAGTCGAATTAGAAGTGCACCCGATATATTTGTTGCCGGACACAAACTGTTACATTGATTGGCTCGAGGGGATCGCCACTTTAGCTCAACGGTCGTCGAACTACACTGTCCTAGTACCCATCGTTGGTAAGTGTCGTTCACCTCTTTTGTTGATCACAGCTCCGCTCTATATTATTCCATCGCAGTTTGGGTGTTCTGGTGGTGAGGATTCTTCCACTGTCCAGACGGACCCTTCAAGTGGGACTTGTGGTTTAGCCAACAATCGTATTTGATCCACACCTTCATTTTGCTGTATCGTCTGAGTTGTTTAGCAAAGAGCTTGTTTTTTTTCATTTAGTGGTGAACGAACTGGACACACTTGCTCGATACGGAAGCAGCAGTAACTCTTGGCGAACAGCCGACGACGAGGAAGGTGACGTAACTCGTGCTGGTCTCATACAAGAGCGTGCTAGGGCAGCGATAACTTACCTGGAACACGAATTTGCGCACAGAAACACTCGACTCCGAGCGTTGACCGCTCGCGGAAGCTTCATGGAAACGATCGCTTTTCGAAACGAAATCAATGGTGGTCGGGCACCCGGGCAAGTGAATGATGATGTAATACTGGCCTGCTGTAATCACTTCTGCAAGGAAGACCCTGAACGATTTTCTTCACGGCGGGGCAATGATCAGGGACTTGTTGGTGAATCGAACAGTAAGAGTTTTCACAATTAAGCACATCGTATTTTCCTATCTCAGTAGTCAGTACCATTATCTTTTTGTACTTTTTGGATACCACAAGAAAGCTAGCTGTGGATTTTCTACTCGCTCACAATTATTACTCCGCGCTTTTTAACTAGTTTTTCTATCTAAGGTCTCATTATTTGCTTCTGGAGTTTCTGTCACTGACGGTACATATATGCACAAGCCTCTCAATACCCATTGCTTATGGGTAGAGAATTCGATATACGTGAGAATTGCATACGGAACTCACCTTTGTTATTCAAGAGACTTCTTACCATTTATTAGTCGTCGTAATTGTCCAACTCACTTATTTGTGAGGTTGCAGATTCGCAGATTGCTGCGAATACGCCAGTCAGTGTTTCGCTTAATGGCATTAGCAGACTAGAAACAGCCCACACACTTTTCTATAAGCCACAAGTTTTGGATTCCGAGACGTGCCCAGACAAATGTCAGTCATTCTGTGACACAGTGACTATATTTGTAGACCTCTGTGTGGAAGTCTTTGGGCAACTGATCGAATTACCCTACAAGCAAACTTCCTTCATGCCAGTAGCGTTTGGGTGCAGGTGTTCACGGCCTGTTAGTGATTTCGCATCCAACGTACAGTCGTTGCCTGCTTCTGAATAATTGGTGTTCAGCCATTTGAGCAACAAGAAATTCACACATTCAATTGCAGAGAACCAGCATAAACAAGAGAGTCAGTTGGAATCATTTGAGTCTGTCGTAGAAAAAGCACATTGGTATGCAAATAAGATTATTTGGCGGAGTTCACGAATAATTTTCTCTGTTTAGTTAGCCATTGGATGTTCTAAAATTCGGTCGGCCGCTAAAAAATTCACACATGAAGATTACCATCCGATTCGGACATAGCAGTTGTTCATGCTTCGAAATTCCCAGTCCATGCCTTTGTTGCCATCAGAGTCTTCGCTAGGATCGATAATTCCTTCGATAGACATTCTGAATATTCATAAGTCGGCATACTAGTCAGTGTTCACAACTGTTGGGACCAAGCTCCGCACCTTTTAACTCATGGGAATCTAGAATCGCTAGTTAGTCGCACTTTTATTTTCCCCAGAATCCCTGTTGCAGCAAGCGAATCATCATTGACAGCATGACATCAGCAAGCATCAGCTTGGCACACAAATACCGGTAAACAAGAGCGACCACCCTATGAATTGTTTAGTCCTCTGTAATTGCTATTTGTACCTTCAGTTTATCACTGTGGATGGAATTCCTCGGTCAAAGTAATTTTATCTTTGTTGCTTGGTTGCAAGTTACTTGTTATCCTTTGGGCTGTGATTAGTGTGCAACTCAGGTTTGCCTTGGGAGATGTGCGTGTTTAATTCACTTTTGAGTAATCGGCAAACCTCATTGTCGTCCGCGGAGATACTGCCCTCAGAGCTGATAGGAACTTTAAGTGATTCCCCATTGATGACCTCTGGTTGACGTGATTTCAGCCGGCGAAATGTTATGTCTCCCACCGCTTCCCATTTAGCCATGTTGGAGAAGTGGCATGCTTGTAGAAACCATACAATTTCGGTTTTCCTTGACTTCAAGAATGCGTTCGGTTCTATCGACCGGTCCATTCTTTTCAACACGCTTACGCAAGAGACCGTAGACGTGTAACCTACTGGATGATAGCATATTGAGTGGAAGAATGAAGTGAATGATGTTATGAACTGTTTGGCGGCCTACATGACCCTTCCTGTGTTTGGCAAGATGAGCGTTATTATCCATATCTAATTCAGTGTGGTGTATACGGAATGAAAAATCTTACGGAATGTCTGAGTGCAGTTGGCGCCGTTCGCTTCCCAGAGTGGAACCCAGGTGACCTGACCCATGGTTGGCTAGAGATGTTGGAAGATATGGCATATTACCGATGTTAGTCATTTGTTATTCAGATTGTGTGAGTGTTGTAGTTTCCAATTTTTTGTGGTAGAATGATCTTCGGTGGTCCCCGGTTTCACAATTTTTATTTCTGGTATAAGGATCTATTCATTGTTGATGATGTTAACTTCGTTGGATGACAGAACAATCTATAGACGGATGACTCTCCATCATGTTACGTCGTTGGGTTCGATGGACCCGGGTCTTGGGATTGTATTGCCAAGTCCTATGAAGTCTGTCACGTTTGATCCGCCTTTGTGTAGTGATTTAGCTTTGACCGAATGGCAGATACCTCGTTAAGTCAGACACTTCAAATCGACATTATGCCCCGCAGATGAACTCAGTTTCTAACTAAAACGCTTACAGCTGTTGGATCCATATTGGGGATCCTCAGCAGTGCGCATCTCACGAACCTGTGGGAAAATTCGGACCGTCAACCTCTTCAAAAAATCGTTCAGCTGGAGCACCCTATCGGTGCCTAACTGCTATGCCACCCGAAGGTACAAGTGACGTCCCCATGTACACGTAACTTTTTCACAGCTGGCTACTGTCTATTATTATGGCACCGCCACATCTATATCACTTCCGACTAGTAACTGGTTTCCTGTGTACCCTGCGAAAACTACTCCAATGTTTACTTATTTACCTTGCTTATAATTCCTTTGAAGTGGTTGTTTTATATCTCCCGTTTACAGACCAGCCAATGCGGATTCATCGTGAAATCGTGCTCCTTACGTCGGATCGAAATTTGCGACTGAAAGCACTGAATATCAACGTGCCCGTCCGTCCACTACGCACGTTTGTCAACTGGTCTCGATTACCCGTCGTCACTAACTTGCCAACGGGTCCTGTGGAACCAAGCCTATCCATCGATGGCCGAAAGGCAGAATTTCCTAAACCTCAACCCCGGGGTCAATGGAAACAACCACTGAAGCACTGAGACCACATACCATGCAAATGTGCCATGCCTCTCCCGTTCATTACTCGTGATTAGCCTCCACAGTCCTGAAGGCAGTCTCCTGGATCTTTGTTGCACGATCCGGCGAGCCGGCTAGGGTGATACGTTTGTCTCTTCGTGAAGCCTTGTTTATCTATACTTCCATACCGATAATCTTAGCCGTTCTCCTTAGCCACTCACTTCCAGGATGGATGCACGCTACACTGTGAAAGGATTCCGTACAGAACATGTACTTACGTGATCATGAACTATTTGACCTTGTTCTCACGCATTTGTTCTCAGTCTTGTTCAGTACAATAAAACATTTATTTAGCATCTTTGTTTGTTGATTTAACCAGTCACTAGCTATGGATTTTGCATTGGTTTGTTTTTCTATTAACGAACGATGGATTGTTGGTTCTGAGTTTCCTGTCAGCGCGTGCACATTTCTCAGTGACTTAGAAAAATTGGCTATAATCTGTTAGTGTTCTATTGTCCATGTGCCTGCCGAACCGTATTGCTAGTGTTTTCTGGTATGCTGCAGTTTAATTTTCTTCCATAGAATCTCGTGTTTAAATTTCCTCGTATTCCTGCTTTTGGTTTTCCGTGCTTAGGTTCAAGAAGTAACCAATCACTAAGGTGGAAATTCACTGCGCCAAATTCTAGAGCCTATGGCTAGCCTACCCCGAGGTGCCTACACCTCCAGCATAGTCAGATGATCTGAATAGAAACTAATAGCATGAAAGCCGTTGACATTAGTTAGCTGTCATATCGTTCAGTGTCTCCGTTCAGGTACAAAGAGCGTCACGTGGACTCCATAACAGAATGCAAACAGCACTAACAACACGCAAACCTTTCGTAGCACTATTTCCTTCTGCCATGTCGAATACTGTCCACCTTTAGGCACAACTCCCTTCTCGTTAGAAGGTCACGGTATGCACAGCACATGGCCAGTCATTTGGTTGTGCAGTGCTCGTTGTACTGCTTGGGTGAAGCACCACCTTCCCTTTCATCAAATACTTGTTTCCCAATCACAATGCGAATCCGCTGGTTCTAACTCCTTTTAACTGTAGTCCCGGGGTTGTGTGGTCGGGAATATAAAGGTGTCTCATATCTTCCACCCGAAGTGGCCAAGTCTCAAAGGCTGTACGTCCCACATCTTTTGCAATTTATGGGTACTAAGCACATGCGAATGGACCTTGTGGCCTTAGTCTGATTTCCTAGTAATGCTTGCGCTTTTTGGTCTGTCAAAAAAATTAGAACTAAACACCATTAGGCATTAGGTATCCCCCGGTTTGGTGGTGTTGACACCAGGAACCTCACAAGTACTATTGCTTTAAATTAGCTGTTGTTTCATGCATCAATTTTATTGACTGAATGTTTTATGGCCATCCGGAGGGCATTAATTTCTTTTGAAGTTCAGTTTTTTTTTCTTTAGGAAACCGATCGATCTATTTGGCTTCGATTGGTTCCTTTCTACTCTAGCCTTGCCCTTTTTCCTTGTGATGATATGAGTGGTCCATATTTAGCCACTTTTCCGCTGCTTGTCTTTGCGGGGAGACTAGTTAACTTTATGAATATCAGCAAATCGTATGGGGCCTTATCGCAGGCGTTCTTGCTAATGCTGTAGAGTAGTGTCGTGAGCGTCACCTGGGATTTTTCCGGTGCGACTCTCTAACTGCCAAGTTCAGTCTGCGGTAAACTTACAGAAATATCTTGAACATAAATGGACGAAGGTGGGATATGGCAGGTCCAGCGCACAACGAATGCTTTCGACTCTGTCGTTGAACATGCTATATCATGTTATTATACTTTATTATAATATGTACGAAGGCCCTAATGTTTTCCGACTTCAGTAGGAATGCCGCCGCCCGAAAGCACTGGAAAGGTATTCGTCAGCAAGAGCTCTATTATGACTAGTTTTGGGTGTCTTTTGGCGGTATGCGACTGGTGCTTGCCTTTTTTGTCACCCTATCTTACCGGGTAATTTTCGAATATACGACTTTTATCTTTTCTTTGCAGACGGTCATTTGCTCCCTAAATAGTGACAAATCTTTAACGAACTACATGACCGATGGTTGACCCACTGAGCTTATAGGTCGCTGCTTTTCAATAGCTGATTCTGTGTATAGCGTGTGAATCATATTTTTATATGCTGCAGATTTTACTTACAACCCATATGAGGTCAGCCTAAAACACACTGCTTCAAGTCTAAAAAACGTTCAGCTTCAAGTCCAACGGCCACTGGTCAATAAGGTGACATTTTATGGGTAGCTTCTACTTTTCGCCTCGTTTTAATAAAGTGGGTTTTTCCTTCATGATGTACTACTCATAAGGTTGCTAAAAATTCTTCGACAGCCCACGACCGGTTTCATCCTTTTTGGGGCTCATCAGATAGGCGCAGTCCCCGAGTTTCCGTCAACCAAATTGCACGAAATTGGCGAAATGCACTCATTTGCAAACAAATTTGGTTTTGCGACAGACTCACCTGGAACCCAGCTGAATCCCTCGTTTGTTATGTTTCCAGGCAACTGAATGTGCTGCACCAGGCCGCCTCATGTTTCAGTTGCTACGCTATTCGAAATACCCTGATGTACGTATATTGGTAATGCACTACTTATAAGGTTTCGAGTAGAACATAAAGTTGACGGAAATATCACAAACGAGAAATTCAGCTGGGTTCTAGATGAGTCTCTCGCAAAGCCAAATTAGTTTGCAAATGAGTGTATTTCGCTAAGTTCCTTGTCTCAACTAGGCGCATTGGTTCGCAGCTTGATCGGCATGTGATGCACACCGGTAATGCATTTCGAACCGACATAGACTAAGTGCCTGTTGTTAATGTGTGATGGAACCAAGTTGTTTCTGTAGTACTAGAACCTCTGATCAACCACATCTCATTTACGACAAACTTGAAAGTTCAGGCTGATTTACTCTCTTCGCGCTAGCTTAATCGGTTACATTAAACTTGGGTGAAGGGATATTTTCAACTTACGGGACTGATTTATGTGGTATTCAGGAGCAATACTCTTCAGGCTTAACTATAGTTTCATAAAAATACTATGTTCTTTCCATAATTTGAGCAACACATTCTTGCAACTGAGATACTATCGACCACATTCATGTGGTTTGAAAACATTTATTACAGCACAAAGGATGAACTGGTTAGTGACATATTACCCTAGACAACTTTGTCATCAACACTACTAATCCATTCAGTCGTAAGGAAGGAACGGGTACTATTTCCTATCTCTATTTGTCTGCCACGGTGCACCTTTTTTCAAAGAAATGGGTCTCCAGTTCGCAAGGTTAGTAGCCGCATAATAATCGCATTGATTGCACTTGCCATAACTTCTACATTGGTTTGCTCTCCCCACTAGTCAGTAGTGAGTCACACTCATAGGACCTGCTTTATCTTTGACCTAGATGGCCCAAGACACTAGTCTAGGGTAATGTATGATTGGTCGTTCAGTTCTTATATTTTCAATGTGTGACAGACAAAAATCTGTTGTACTTCAGTGTTACTTTTTTTTAGTTATCGCTTAACATATTGATGCGTTTTGATGTGCATTCTTTTGAGTTGTCAACTTGCGGAACCAGTCAAACAGTTTCTGGGCATGACCAATGAGTCATACCCAGAAGCTACGAAGTTTCGATTTGGTTTTTCTTGTAGGCGAATAATCGTTTCTCGATACCGTTTCAGCCTCGCCTCGTCCATTATGGATACCGACGAGGGTCTTCCTTCGTCAACTACTGCCCCAACAGATAAAGTGGATGAATCCCCCGTACAGACTGCGCTGGCCGCTCCCCTGAATGCCTCTTCCAGTGCTCAGACGACGTGGGATGCGGATAACAACGTGGAGGTGATCATGGGTCCGGTCGATGAGTATTTCAAGTACGACGTCAAGGCGCACCAGTCCATTGTAAACGCCAAGCCGTGGGAAAAGGATCCTCATTACTTCAAGTGGCTAAAATTGTCTGCAGTTGCCTTACTGAAAATGCTAATTCATGCTCGTTCAGGTGGGAATCTTGAGGTCAGTTCTGTTGCCTTTGCCCTTTCAAGCATAATAAACTATGTAACATTTGAAAACTTGATTTCTCATTTTTCGTCCTGCACACATCGTGATATTCCAGCCCGTCCAGTGTAGTCTAGTGTAGTTTAATTCATTTATTCTGTTTTTCAGGTAATGGGCGTTCTCATCGGAAAAGTTGCCCATCAGACAATGATTGTAGTAGACAGCACTCCGCTGCCAGTTGAGGGCACAGAAACTAGAGTAAATGCACAGGTAAGCTCATTTTTGCTCCATTTTAAATCTCTTACGGTCGGTGGTGGTTTCCCCGTTGTTTTCCCCTCGCTAGTTCTTCAATGTCCACCAACGGTATGGTATCCCGATGCAGATTAATCGTCAACCAATCTCAAACACGTAGCTCATTCAGTCACGCTGGCCACTGTCGCATAATTCTAGTGAAGCCGTTTACAAGAAGTAGGGTAGCGTGATCTTTTTCGCAGAGTCAGCCTCATTCGGGTTGGCCTCTCTTTTTTGTCTGTTTTGTCAATATCCAGAATTTTGTAATCATTATTCTCATAAGCGGCCACGAAGGCTTGCTGTCTTCCCAGAGTGTCCAACTTACACCAGCTTACTCTCATCCTTAATATCCGTTCTTATTACTTAGGCTGAGGCCTATGAATACATGACAACCTACAAGGAAGTTGTGGCCCGCGTTGGTAGAACAGAAAACGTGCTTGGCTGGTATCATTCTCATCCTGGCTATGGGTGCTGGCTTTCAGGCATTGACGTTACAACACAGCTTATGAACCAGACGTATCAAGAGCCATTTGTAGCCATTGTGATCGACCCCATCCGAACGATTTCCTCAGGAAAAGGTAAATCTAAAGCCAGTTTTTTTTGCTATTATCGTCTTTTCCGTTGTCTTTTATTTACTTGCCAATAGATAGATCCGTAGTGGATCCTCAATACCCAAGTAGTTCCCACAATGCTTCAACGATCATACGTCTTTACAATTTCATCCTAGCGGAGTGCAGGAGGCGGAGAAAAGTTTGTTGCCCTGATTGGTTAAAGGTTCAGAAGGTTTTGTAGTAGTTTATTGTCGAAAATGTGTTGGTTGTTGATTCATTCGTGACAACTGGCACTTGTCGCCAATCGATGAGGTGTTAAGTATTCTTTCTTGGTTACTGACGAAGCGGTTGTAAATACTTTTCGACTCAGCGAATAGCTCCACAACTATTTGATGACTGACTAATAGACGCACTAGAGCCAATACTCCGTCACATTGCCTTCCTGAAGCACTTCGGCCTGTTAACCGTGGAACGAATTTTCCTGACATTCGCCTAATGTACTATTAAATATAGTCATTGTTCCAGAATGATCGTCTTTGATTAGACGTTTTTCCTTTTTGCATTTCATACAAACCTGTTTATAGCTGTAGTTCTGTACTCTCATTACTATTGCTAGTCTTTTGCCATTTTTATCTACCTATACCTGACATCATTTACATTTTGGTGCGAATTTTGATATCACATGTCGATTACTTCGTCCGTTTCTGCGGACCGGCGTTTTGTTGGACATGTTCTACTGAAACATTTCACTGTTTGAGCTTACTTTGATGATTATGAAGCAGTTTTCTTGATACCAACACTGCTCGAATGCGTTTTGTTTGGTGAAGGCATAGCTGCGGTGTAGCAGTCGCTCTTGTTGTATGTCGGTTTGATCACTCATCCAGTTCAACACACACTTGAGCTGTGTTCCCGATTACATAAGATTGCCTCAAAAAATACTTCGATGAATTCTGCTCATCCACCTGTCTGCTTCACTTTGTAGTCAACCTTGGCGCATTCCGCACGTACCCTGTTGGTTACCGTGCACCAGACGAAGGTCCCTCAGAATACCAGTCTATCCCAATGGATAAAATAGAGGACTTTGGCGTTCACTGTAAACAATACTATCCGTTGGAAGTTTCACATTTCAAGTCGGTTCTCGATAAACGACTTTTGGATCTGTTGTGGAACAAGTACTGGGTCAACACTCTCAGTTCTGTGAGCATCCTTGCTCAACCAGACTATTTAGCTGGCCTAACAAAGGACCTTGCTGAAAAGGTGGAACATACGGTAGCCTCAGTGAGTATCCTCTCTTTAGTCTGCTGTTAAGACTTTCAGCCTTGATACTGTTTTTTCGGGGCAGCATAAATCGAGTGAAGATATCACTAAAGCTGTTACTTAGTGTAGTACTCTCTCCCTCCAGCAAACCCATCTGAGGAATTCCAACACGATTCCTGGATAAGGATGTTCCCTCAGTAAGTTTGAACAAAAAGGACCACTTCCTACGCTTTCTGTACTGGAGTGGCGATATTTCATTTACAATGGGCTTTTTTGGACAGTTGAGAGTGAGATACATTTTTCCGTTACAGTGGTTCAATACTTTTGAAAATTTCCAGCTTACACATACTCAAGCAGTATGGTGAACCTATATAGTTGTTGTCAGCTCCAGTCGCCTGGGTCATTAGGGACGTGTCGTTTTTCCATCCAGCCAAATTTGAATGGGAATCACAAGCGCAACAGTTAATGACAAAGTGTATTCTTATGTAACCCCCAAACAATACATGATTATTGGGAATTCAAGAAACGTCCTGTTTCCCAGCTACATTTCACCTGTGAAATGTTTGTTCAGCTCTTGAAAGGAGTTCACCACGGTGGCTGGTTCGTGTTTCAGCTGTTTTTAGGACAAATTTTTGGAAACTGTAGCCCATCTGAGTCAAGGGAATGGAGCACTTCCATTGTGTTCCCCCCCCCCTTTAGAGACAAAAACATATGAGGGACCTCAGTGTGTTTCGTATTCGTTTCTGTGTCGTTTTTTCCGGAGGGTTGCAATTGGAAAACTTCGATGTCCCTAAAACTGTCTTCTGTCTACTATGCCTTCAGCCGCGGTTGAATCGGCTGAAATAATCGATTACCAGTTGGATTCGCTCATTTTTTTCTTAGGCGTTGGTGGATGCCTTCAAAGTTCGCTGTGCTTTGATCAAAATGCATGGATATAAATACTTTTATACAGTCCCAAAAGTATCGATCGGTGTGTGATTTACTTAGTCGCAATTTACCATAATTGCGCCACCATCCTACTATCGTGATAGTGAAAGGAAGAAGGCCTTCGCTGCGGGGTTATTTATTAGGAAATGCCAATTGACCGGTTACAGACCATTGAACAGGGAAGCAAAACTCTAATTTGCGTCCTATTTACAAAAACTGGACACCCATCTTCTCCCGAACGCGCCTTCCTGAACTTTCCTGGAGATTCATTGACTCCAATCATTCCTCGCTCAAATCCAAGCAAATGTTACAAAGTGACTCCACGAATTCCGCAACAGATCTCCCCTTTTCAAAATCCCACGGACAACACATACTACTCGCGTGCCTCCCTATCAGTAGTATCACCGTTACAATAGTAGCTTTGTAATGGCAGCCATGCTTGCATGTTGTCCAGTTCCATCTGCCACCACCATTCGGGCACTGGAAGTATCTAGGTCCTCATAGACGACAGACTCACCGTTTGCCAGCCATCGGGGCAGGCCCATTTATGCGTCTAGCCAACCGAACCAACAGTACGCACTGTCAGTGTGGATTCTGACAGGACATTTCACCGTACTCTTCTGAACTCATCTGATGGAAAGGCATGTACACAAAAGCCGCCACCTTTTCCACGTTGTATCAACTGATTTTGGCTTCGTGTTCGCCTAATCCAATGCAAACTAATCGGTTCATCAACATCTATGAAGTGCATGCGGACAAATCATGAAAATGCCTGAATCAGTATACGTGTAAGACGGAAATTACATGGACGATGGAGGATGGAACAGGAAGCTGTACATATTTCACGTATCTAGAGTCCTAAATACGTGTTATTTGGTTGATCACAATGGTATAATGCCCCTCTGCACCAAGGAGATGTCTCAAGAGATTGAATAATCACCCCTCAACGAGGCGCACATGTGAGCGTGGCAAGTATGAACCATATGGCACACTTTATGCACCGGCGTAATGACATTTCCTCCAGGTCCTGGTTTTTTAACGGCTGTGAGGAAAGTATACCAGATATTCACTACTGGTGTATATGACACATGCTTGTGCACCGCTGTTAACCTGCATAGTAATCGTTAGTCCTCCATTTGGGTCATTATGAATTAGAGCTTTTCGTCTGGTTGTGCTCGAATAAGAACCACTAAATAAACCGTCTTAATGACTGATCTTGTTTGACAACCCAGACACTGGTAATTTAAAAAAACGTTCAGCCGTTGCACCCTTTCGGTGCCATGTCAACAGGAGGGAGCACAAGAGCTGGGATGCTACCAGCTTGCCCAAGCCTAAATAGAAGCACTCTAGATGCAAAGGTTGGGTTCGAACCTTGGATTTTGTGGTTCCTAAGTTGGCGCCTTATTCAGTGACCTATCAGAAACCCGAGCGTTATTGAGTTGTCATCCCTTGTTCCCTCAAATCCATCGGCTTTATTACCTTTAATCGCCTTAAAGATTGAAATTTTCAAATGAATGGTACTGTGCCAATGCAAGTTTAGATTTTGGGATTTGAAGTATCTCAATCATATTGCTGGTTAGTGTGTGACAAATTAGTTCATCAACTCCGATCAATCACACTCATTCTGAAAAGTAAATCCGCTGTTTGGTGCAACAGAAGGTATCTTATCATCAATTTCTAGGTTTGCTTCCCAGAGGGAGCACAGTGGAAAAATCCGTGACTGCACAATTGTTTACTTGGTGAGGACATTTCGTCTTTGAGAGCTCCATTAATGAGGCGGCATCATAAGAACTGAGATTAACGACACCATAAATCTTTCGGCTACTTTCAGTACACTACTTACGACCAACACCAGTAAGCTACAAATACGGGGAGAATTCATCCAAACAGATGCAGCACTGGAATCTAAACAACAGATTTCAGGTATAGACTTCGTTAGTTTCATAAAGAAGGACTATATGAATGGTGGTTACTTGTATCTACTGTAAGCCACTCAGGACCAAACAGGTGGAAAGTTACAAATGTAGGGTACCACGTTCCCGAAATAAAAAATGCATTTTCTTGAAAGACAATGCATATTAACGAATATTAGAAATGGCCATAGTCAACTAGTTTTGTCCGTGAAATAGTTCATGAGGACCCTTATTTATTGTTTGTTTATGCAAAATCAACGGGTCCAATAATGACCTTTGTCAAAGTTTGGCCTCAGTTACCGTCATTTCCGAGGAAACGAAATGTGATTTTACAGTGCGAGTGAACTGTCAGGTGCACAAAGCGTGGTAATTTAATGCATCTTATGATGATGAAAATAGTTTCAGTACAGCGATACTTCTTCGTCCCGGTAGCTGACAGGTGATTCGGCACACTTTATCTCATTTAAATTGCAATGTAGCTGTTAACATTTCTGAGTAGCATTTTGAAAACACTACGTTCGCATAAGGGTGAAAAGTTAGAATTCCAAGCTGTTTAAAATGAGTAACTTCGCGCTCTGTGTGATATCGACCCCAAAAGACACGTTTGACCCTTACCGGAGATCGTAGTTTGCCGTGACAATCAAACCATCACCCCAAATACCGAAAATGAACTATGATTTGTCTAGATTTCGTCCTGTAATTGAAGCCAATCTATGCTGAAAAGCCGAGAAGCACTGTACAGCTGTTTCATCCTCATTGGGAATCATCAGCAATGCGCATCTCACGAAGTCTCGAAGTCGTTGCTCGAGGACCCAGTCAACATGTGTGACCGCGTGATGTGAATCCCGTGATTGAAGGATGAATGACGCCAAATCCTCTCTAAGTGCGAGTTAATCACACTGCTGGTCAGCCACTCGTGGCCGAACGGTTAGGTGTTCAAACTACTTGCCAGGAGGTCGCGGGTTGGAGACTCTCCGGAGTTTCGTGAGATGCGCACTGCTCATGATTCCCAATATGGATGAAACAGTTGTAAAGTGCTTCTCGGCTTTTCAGCGTAGCTTGGCTTCACTTACAGGACAGAATCTCCACAAAAAACCCAAATCTCCCCACACTACCAACAACTATGATTTGTGTTATGGGCCAGTCGGCCATATTTAAATTTACGTCATGGTAAGCAGGAGAGACGGACGTGTATTCTAGATCAAAACCATCGTTTCAATTTGGGCCCTACATCCATGCAAACATGCCCGATGGATCCGTAACAACAAGGTTGTTATTATTGGAAATTACTTTCGACTGTTTTTGGAGCTGATAAGCCTAAAACAGGGCAACAGCTGTCTTGCGATGTCAGTATACAGCCTTTCATTGCACTCTTAGTAAAAACACGTATAATTCGATATCCAAACATTGTGATGAACATACTACCAACATCGGTACGCAGCCATCGGCTATAGAGTGACGGAGCTGTTACTAATTTTTCTAAAACTGTTCTTACTGTTGTACATGACTTTATGTTATCTGATTTTGCCAGCCACCACTGCAGTTGAGCTAGCCTCAGAAGAGCTTGTTCTCACAGAAACGGCACATTAACCCGGTGATAGTTTTACGTTCTTGAAAGGTTTTTTGTGCTATCGATGGAGCTCAGTTTTTCTCATAGATCGACTCCACTTACTGGACGAAAGCTTGATTGAATATTTAGAGATTTTCTCTTACTGTCAACTATACAAACTGAGTTTGGACTTTTATGTCTCCTGATTAGCATTGGTGGGTTTTACGATATTGTAATTCTGGCGAGTTCGTCCCTAAAGCTATCACCTTGTCGTGGTGCTCGGGCTCCTGTGCTGCGGACTATACTGGCTGGAATTCACTTCTTAAAGTTCGACAATGCCATGAAATCCGACGAGGAACAGCGATTAATTGTATAATGAGGCTGTCTGGAAGTGAATTTGTACTGTCCTCTGCAATGGGAATGTAAAGGCAGTAAGGCGATCAGCATGTTCATATTGATTTAATCAGTAATTCTGTCTTCCCCCGAGGACGAACGGATTAGAAAAGGTTGACCCTTAAAATCATACACTCCAGTTGCCCAATAGTTGACGTTTACCACCTGTGCATTATACAATACGGTCGAAATGCATCTGAAACCATAGGGCCCAGTTTTGTTCAGAAGGCATCTGCTGTTCGCAGCCGCATTAGGGGTGAGAAAACAGTGCTTTTCTCCATCTGTCCTCGAACCAGGCTGGCCCTCTGTAGCCAAGTAATTAAGACTATTGAGTCACTGGCTCCGGGAAGGATCCCCAGAGAAAACCCTACTGTCTACTGCCTCGCGGGTCAGACTTTTGAGTCAGAGGCTAAAGCGGGGTCTCCGAACAAAACCATACATCCTCCCACTACCTTGTGGGTCAGATATTTGCGTCAAAGGCTCAAGGTGGGGTACCTCAGCCAACTCTTCTTTTTCGGTTTGGGCAACCTAGAGGTGTCGTTCGCCCTTACAGGTGTTCGCTCACGGGGCTTCCCCCGCACACACCTTACCCATCGAATGATGCAGTGCGATCAACCCATCTGTCAGTTCCATAGCCATTGTTCTGTGCCTAAATTATCTCCGAGAAAATAAACCAAAATAATCACTCACTAACCCGAAGAGCTCTGATCCACGTTGCAGCCTTCAATGCCCGTACTCCATATCAAATTGGGCAACAGGCATCTCTGAAACCTTGCTTTCTCTCTCTGTCCATGTATGTTGTGTCTCTGAAAAACGTATACAAGACTCCACTTCGGTCGTGCGCCTCAAGACGCCTAGGACGAGCTCAGATATTCCGCATTTCACCCTTCGAGTATCTGGTGGTCCTGAAGCAATGGCCCGTCGTATCTACCATCTGGGAGTCACGCTCGACCCCAAGCTTGAAGGCGGCTTACTGGAGCGGATATCAGTAAACAGTCGTCTTTGCACTGTGCTGTTGTTTGGCTCAATTAAGATCTATGCAGATCGATCATTTGTAGTATCAACATACGCCCCGATCGACTGCAGTTCTGAAGGAGATCTATCGCGACCACTTTGCCCTGGCGCGTAATGTGAATGCACAAGTTGGTTGACTAAGCCTGGAAGAGACGGAATCAGGTTGCACATTTAGAGTCGATTCTGAGCCTAAGAATTATGCGGAGCAACTGCTTCAGTTGTGCACTAATCATCGTCTGCTCCTGGCCACTGCGAACTTCCAACACAAACGCTCACGTCGAGCCACTTGGAGGGCACTAACCGCAAAGGTTGTCATGAACTCTCCATGTGGCTATCAGTTACAGATGCAGAGCGTCTATTAAAGATTGTCGTTCTTTCTAGGGTGTGCAAATTGACTCTAGTCATGCCATTGTGTGAGCCCAGTTATCGCTTCGCTTTCCATCAGGATTACGTGTGCCAAAGCAAAGCAGTTCCATTAATCAAATTCGACAAGTTTCAGTAGTTAAGGCTTATCGAAAGCTACTGGAGACGCACGATCATGCGGACGATGAAAATTACTTAGAGGTTAATGGAAACAAGTTAAAGAGGCCATGCCGTCAGCTTTCACAACTTTTTGTCTAGAACATCTGACTCGACTAACTGAACACTGCATATCCTCGAGATCTGCGGATCTTACTTCCGCCAGAAGGGCCATACTATCAACTAGCGATTGCAGTGGCGCATGCAAACCCCTCAAGCACCATATAAGCAGGGGCTTGAAGAATGACAGTCAACGCTAGTCTCCTTAAACACAAGTGCTGGAAGAGCCCAGCGGGCCTGATTGGAACATCGACACCTGCCCGCCATCGACAACCCAAATCGAGCGTGAGATATCAATCCCCTAACGTAAAAAGGCACCTGGCCGGATGATTCGTACTCTGCGCACTTCAAAGAAAGTGGCGAGGTCCTGGTGAGTAATCTGACAAAAATACTGCAGGTAGAAGAAGGAGTTTTGAATAAAAAACAAGATGTCAATCTACTGGAGCCCCTTTTATCGAAAAAGAGCTCAAGAATGTCATGCGAAAATCATATTGGCATCAGCCTGGTGTCCGTCTCATCTAAGGTGCTCGCTGGTATTATTTTGCGCAGATTGATCGATTATCGGGAGAAACAGATTCGTGAGAATCAAACTGAGCTTCGCCCTTGTCGAGGATGCATTGACTATATCTTTACCTTGAGATAAGTTCTTGTACAGCGCCAATCATCTCAACGTTCCACGTTAGTTGTTTTTCTTGATCTGAAATCTGCTTTTGACCCTATCGATCGTCAGAAACCTTGGCGATATCTGGCGATCAAAGGTGCCCCCTCCAAATTTCTATGAGGATACTGTATGCGAACTCCTGTGAGCGCGTACGAGTATACGGGAAGCTCTCGCCTGAGTTCACCACCTCCAGTGGTATAAGACAAGGCTGTCATCTTTCCCCTCTTCAACTTTGTTGCTGATGGAAATTTCTCTGCCTGTCTGTGAAACCTCGGGAGTCGAATGCTCCCTGGACGTTCGCTCACAGACATTGAGTATGCAGATGATACTACTCTCCTTGTTTCAGATCCTTCCTAAATGCAAACGATTCTAAATAACCCTGCTGCACGGTTTGACATGCGCTTCACGCCTACGAAACGTAAAATGCTGCTAGAAAATTGGGTTGTATCAAATTCAAACCTCATGTCTCTAGACGAGCCAAGCGATGTTGTTGGTAAATATTTTTTTGACAGAAAGTTATGTAAGTTGAGAGCATAGCTTCTTTAACTTGCTTCCATTGACCGTGGCTCATTTTCCTATGCTTTTTACCTTCTTTAAACGAAGATGTAGCAGCTGGAACTACATCTTGGTGCACGTTTTTTGGGCTGTAAAACTGAACTGAATTGAACTGACTCTGTGCACTCATATTCTGAAAATTATCTCATCGCACAATTTAACTGAGTTAGCGCGAGAAATTCGAAATATCATGGAATTATTTTACCAAATCGTGTCTCCAATACAAATATGTCCGAAAAATTCCAGCTAAATTTCGCATCTTAAATAATCTCCCTGAGGCGTGTATCACCCCACCTGTCGAGTTAGTCGCTTCCGTTTGAATGGTATCAACCTAACTTTCATGTGAATACGGTTGACCTGAACACGATGAATTAACTATCCTTAGAGTAACTAAATGATTATTTAAATTTTCATTGCTCCCCCAATTGTCTTCTGTGCCAGTGTAGCTAGTAGCTAGCTCGTTAAATGTCGACAGCACACATTTAACTTCCCTCCTAGTGATGCTTGGTTTGAAAGGTAGGGTTTCGGTAAATATGTTTATATCTTTACTTGAATGTGATGGCATTTGGAACTAGTTTCTCTTAAAATCTGCTGTCGGTCTTTTTTGTGGTACGTGGCGTTCCCACTGTTCACCGACACTCCTGAGGCCCAGCATTTTTTCAACACTGCATTGAATTGAGGCTTCTAGGGGTCGCGTAAAGCCCGGAATCGTAGATAATCACCGTGTTTATTTCTGTTGTCGTCAGTGGTTCTCTCTTTTCTAATGTGATCCGCATTCCATTACAGGTATCTCGAATGAATTGGGATAATGATCGCCTAGAAGATCGTCTGGCCAAGTGTGGGAAAGACGCAACGAAACTGGCCACTGAACAGCTCCACGCTCTGATGGGCCAATTAATCAAGGACAGCATTTTCAACAAACTCTGACTTCATGCAACGAGCTATCGCAATGTCTCGAGTTTTTTTTTATTATTCTCAACTTACTATGCACCCGGTCATAACCTGACAAAAGAATCCTCCGCAAAGCAATTTTCATCTTTTATCTGACGACAGTCTCTACTGTTCTCGACTCGCAGTTTCAATTGTTTATCATCCGAATGGCCTGATTCGGTTTTTCGACACTCAAACATTCGGTGCGACTCGTTCGACTATTATAGAATGTGAAACATTGAGTCTCTTCAATCCATTCGACCGAGGAAGTCATATGACAGTTCGCTGGGTGTTAATATTTTGTCTTCATCTCTTCAGCCGCGATGGTTAATGTAACCAGTTTGCATCTGAGCATGTAAATAATTGAACGAATGCGAAAGAAGCATATAAATCTGTCATACGCCGATCACGTGACAACCCTCAGGAGGAGCTTTACGGAATCCCATGCACATAGATTTGGTAGACTTTTAGTTGTCACCTTGATTTCGCCTAATGAAAGGAGGTTCTGGTTTGTGTAAAGCTTGATGATTTTTAGTAGACCTGGTAAAGGTAGCCTGGATCTACTGCGCGATCGGCGAAGATGGCGCCTGGAAATTTCGTCAGATTGGTATCGGCCTATCTTCGGCCAAATATCTTTGGAAACACTTAGATTCGCCCATCTAGACTGTTAGTACTGGTTGCTGTCATGTCGATTTTTCAAGGGTACAGCCCGAATCCCGAAGGCACTTTTCGCTGGAGAAATTGAAAATTCGTCAGTATATTTTATTCCAATGGAAAAATACCCATACTTCTTAATTTCATACTCAGATATTCCTGACACAGAAATTGAGGATTGATGTGATCCAGCACTTCTATTTCTGCTTTGAATCCACAGTCCAATAGGGCTTTTGTCTTCAAATTGGTTTCATTGTGACTACTGAATGCGCGGAGCTCACCTGCGCAATGAGGTCCGGGTCGCCTTCAAAGTACCATCTCTTTTGTATCCCGTATAATAGAGCGCGATCACTTTTGTTGAGTGCTATTAATTCCGACTTTTGTAGTTGAAAGCTACAACATAGTTCTCGTTCCATTTGAGTTACCTCATCAGCTCCGTTGGAAGCAAACCAATCAACTTCATCTGGCTTATCTTCACGGGCCTGAGGTCTGCCCCTTTCATTGTAGGATTCTGTAAGTGAACATATACAAGGATTGGGTATTAAATCTTGTTTTCCTCTTTTAGCATGATGAAGTCGTTCCCCCCCTCATCACTGTCTTTCAGGGCTTTATTTTCTGAACAAAAGCCCAGTACAAATGATAGCGGCGCAAATATGGTGCCTTTTCTTATCACGTTTCTACTTTTAAAAATAAGCGGAGACCAGTCGGTACAATCCTTTATATTTAGAAAAAATATGATTATAAATTTCTATATCAAGAGTTTATGGAATTTATTGGATGTCCTCTTCAGATTAAACACTGAAAGGCAGCTCGTCGTGTANTGTAGAATATTAACGTTTACTGTACTTGCTGAAAAACATTTTCAAGGGAGAGCGCAGACCTTGATCACCATGTATTCATTTATGAGTCACTACTTACAGATTGCGTGACTTTATTCCATGTGTTCTCCGACGAAATGCCACAGACTTTCCGTCCCAACGTTAGATTGTCCACACGGTCCTAACTAACGACCGCCTATCATTTTCGCTAACAACCTTTAATCACCGAATTGAAATCGGTAAATGTGTTCAGAATTTCATTAGCTTTAAACATGTAGACGTCAAATGTACACTTCCAACGTTCAGATGTCAGCAGGATATAGCGCCGAAAATGTAAAAGGAACAATGGGTGCACTATATTTCTATTCGCGCGTGATGGACTTCGTCTGTGGCTTATTTCTGGTCGTCTCAAAGAGAAGTATTAAGAGAACCAGTTCCGAACGTAACTGGACTACACAACCGCCAATGGAATAACCGTTTTTTTTGTTGAGACATTTAATTAGTTGTTGTTCACTTGCCATTGATAGATGAGTCCTATTTTCGGTATCACTCTTTGGCCCGCCTGGAACCTTCCACGTGAGCTTTAAAAGCAGCCCGTTTTCGGCTTTACCAGACGCCTGTACGCGTAAGTGTTCAATGGGTCAGCTGATTCGCACGTTCATTGGCTTTCTGTTTCGGTTAGGTGCATCAGGCTATCAAGCGGCTATCCAGGTTCGGTCTCAGGATATTAAGAAGGCATTAGGAAAACTATGTTCCACAACAGGAAGGCTGTGCAGATCATATGATTCAAAAGGCACAATTCAGGCTCCACTCACTGTCATCACACTCCTACCACTCAGTGTTTTATTTTTCCTCACCTTGATGGCTAGTGTCGGTTGTGAACCAAAGACAGTCACTATTTGAGAGATTTGGAAAGAAAATATTTGTGTGGAGATTTCGTCCTGTAAGTGAAGCCAATCTATTGTGAAAAGCCGAGATAGATTGGCTTCACTTACAGGACGAAATCTTCACAAAAATCACAAATCTCCTCACATTACCAACAGAAAATATTTGGTTAGGTTTAGGCTATATCCAGCATACAGCTTTAGTCCCTGTCGACACCAACCTTGAATACAACAAATTTCCTTCTCTATGGAAGCTTTAAGGTTAAATACGACTCAAAGGAATAATAACCCGACTTTTTGTTTTCTGTGCGCAACCTTTTTAGGGGGTTGTCTACGATCAATTGAATATCGGTCGAGTGCAGTGTTATTTGATTCCGTCATCCAGTCTTCTGAATGGTATGTTCCTGAGATAAGTTGGTAGTCAGATGCGTGTGTTGGAACTGTGGGCTGTACATTGGCTTGCATGTGCTTCCGTTGTTGTGTTGACTGTGATGCTTAATTGTTGAGACATCTGCTTGGCATCTGGTCACCGTCTCCACCAATGTGTAATAAGTCCAAGCTAAATGGACTTGATGGTGGTTTCGTCATTACGGTTTACGCGGTTCGTTTTTCAGCATACGTCCGTTTCACGCGTGACTTGAATCCTTAGTGGAACAGTTGAAGGTGGTTTGTTGGTTTGACTCAAGTACAAGTTTTTTCATTTCGATTTGAGTTCGTAGAGGAAAATGTGCGTGCTGTTTGCACTCCGTGATTCGCACATGGGTTGCCTAGCTGTCTCGTCTATGTATTTGGCTGGACATTCTGCATACAGAATTCGGTAGACGCACTCTGTGCGATGTTTGCATTCGGTAAGATCCAAAGGCAAAGTGTCGTTGTAAGGTGCTATCAATTGAGAAGACTTTCTACTTCGTAATTCTCAGTCATCTTTCGTATAGCGTTGCAATTGCCGTCACTATAGGGTATTCCGCAGCGACCTTTTGGTTTTTGTTTTCCTGTATCACAGTCTCCGGTAGTGTTCTCTCTAACAGTCAGGTGATGAATTCTATGTTTTACCCTGTTGAGTCATTCCAGTTCATCTGCCCGTGTGGACCCACCCGAGAATAATTTGTTGACGCCTCTCACCAAGGGTCTGACAATCACGCGTTTAGCGCGGTGTTGATGCGAGTACTCGTAATATAAGTATCCGTTTGAATGACTGGTTATCCTATGAATTCCCGCCGAAAACCCATTCTTACTGCTAACAAATATTCTTCAGTTCAGGAGATTTATAGTCTCAAGTCTCCATAGTGAATTACATACTACTATCTTGTTTGTCCAAGGAGTTTATGAACGATTGTGTTTGTGTGGCTGATATGATGATATGTGTCGTCAACGTATCTCAGCCAGGTGCGTGGTGGATGGGCGAGGTCTTGCAAAAAACGACCATGGATGGTACAGTAGAGCCCATCGCAACATCGTCGGTCAGCATACAGAGTACACTTTGAAATGTGAAATAACTGGTGGTTAGCCATCACCAGTAATGTCAACAGCTGGCTTAGGTTGTTCTCTCTGCTACAGCTATATCGACATACAAAATAGAGGACAGTAGTGGTATACGGTCGTTAATTGCCACACTGGCACAAAGAGTTGTTACGTTAAGGCTTACTGCTACCTCGTCGTCACTGATATGGACAGATCAGAGAATATTAACAAAGTCGAAAGAGTTCTTTACGTGATCTACCATCAGCTGATAATACGGCATCAACACATTACCTGAGTGTTTGAATATTTTGTAAGTTGTCCAAGTATGATAGTCATAATGGAAAGCACCGGGGTGCCTATACGTACTTTTGACAACCCTGTACCGATAAACCATCCTCATAAGTAAACGTCTGTCCGTTAGCCTTGAAGCAGTGAGGCAACAGATTCAACTCGGACAAGAATCACTCCGCTCGATGCCTGCCGGTGAACGTCAGAGAACGCCGCTCTGTTTTAAAAACCCATCAGATAGGCACATCTCAGACGTGGATAAAAAGCCGTCATATGTGTAGAGAATTTCACAGGATTGGTGAATTACCCAGGTATCTTGTCCATCATTTTGTGGTGTTTTCACCCATCTAAAACGGCGGCAATTGCACATCCATCAAAATGGTCAATACCGTACATCGCTTAAAACAATGAGCGTCACGATATGTGCAACACATTAAAAGATCTGACGTATTCCATCCCACTGAATTACCATGATATCGGTGCTACTTTTTTAATGGTGACGGTTTATTGACCTGCTGGGGTATCAGTTTGCGGGATACATATGTGGAGCACGCCGCCTCTCCTAATCAATATTGGGTGATCACGTTGACATGCGATGCTGTTGTTAAATGTGAGCTCTAATTAAAATGGTTCGGACATGTTAATCGTAAAACGGGGAAAATTGACAATGATGCTGTCTACCCGTACCAAAATATGTTGGCTTCGTCTTTCTGATTTGCCTAAGAAATCTCACTGAGATCAACTAAGATATGAATTGTTTGACACTAGTCATTCAATGTCTAAATCTCTAAATCTGCTAGTTGGTTGGGGCGGGTTGCAGCGATTCTTGACATTCAAATTAAAAGCAGTTGATGTCCGCCATAAACTAGGCCAAATGTTGTTGGGCTTCCTCTCCTTTGTCTACGGCTGTCCTTTTTCTGTTTTTTTTTATGGAGTGTTCCGTGACTCTTTACATACACCTGTTCGCACGCACTTATATACCTGGTATACCTACGCATACATGAACAAGATCATTCAAGCTGGTACTCTGTCTAGCATTCGAACTTCCTTATTGGTCAGCCCTAGTTCGGTAAGACTTGAACGTTGTCGCTGCAGCTCTGGACTGAGTGGCCAATGGTCGTTTTGAAGTTACATTTTGTAATCAGTTTACACTGTTGCCATAGGAAGCGGACATTGATTTCGGTTGCTTATCAACAGATTGTGCGTAGTGTTTGTTATACATCATATCTGTTTAAATTCGATACGATACTTTGACCTTAGGTTCTCGAGAAAATCAACTTAAACTTTTTTGACTTGTTCTACTTGTTAGGTTCATCGCAATTTGCACTTGATTATTCTACCCTGTGATGATTCACGAAGAGTCTAATAATTGTCGTGAGAATAATTATGTCCATCTACCCCTTTTCACAAGAACCGGAACTCGTGTTCTGTGCCTATATATTTGCTTTGAAACAGTCTGTTCTATGTAACTGTTGGTATTTGCAAACTATATGGTTTTCACGGAGTGCACAGTACAGTTATCAAAAAGATGGCTTGGAATGACTTGTGTAAACTTACTCCTGCGGCGATGTTTCGTCAGAATTCTCGGACAAATCCAGTCAATCCGAAGCAGTGCGATTCTGTTTTTCCACGTCACCTCAAACTAGTGTGGAGGTGAAACATCACCTGTTTCTTGCTAATCCTCAGGTTGGTGCTAGTCGTGGATTACCCGTTTTGTGACGTCATATTGGAATTGAGCTTCAGGATAATGCTTGAGTTTATTTCAGCTCTATCCAGCTTTCGGCTAAGAGCTCTATTCGTAGTAAACCAAATGACTCATCTGTATAAAAATTAATACTTAGTCTACCTCTTTTAGCACTCAGTCTTTATCTGCTTTATAAAAGCCATGAAATCTCAAAAGATACTGGGTTCTTAGGCATCACATAACTGATACAGACACGTTAAATCCCATGACTCGAGTTAGCTGTCTTTAATTCAAGAATTTTAGTGGAATCGTTTTTTATTTCTAAACTGCACTAGCTTTTCCGTGCAACTCACCTGGGTCCCGTATTTATATGTACAGAAGACTCCAAGACCTGAAGATTTACATGAATTTGAAATGGAGCTCATACCGTGAGGATCTGCATCGAACAACCCCAATATTGGAAGTAAGGGATGTTGTTTGTTAATTAGTGATAACAGACAACGAGTTCGCAGATCGGGATATCCTTTAGCCTTATGGTCTTAGTTAATTTAGACAGAGGTTACCGTGATCAAAAGACATGGTTTGAAAGTACCGTAAAAATTTTCCGATAATATTTTCTGGAAAACAGCATCCTTCTCCACAACAAGTATGAAACGAGCTCCACAAATCACGTCTAAACGCACTTATTTTACCAAGCATAGAATATGAATCATACCAAGATCTTCTAATCGTTTGTCAGGCAATACGACCTCCTAAAATGGAAGAGGGTAGAAGGATTAGTGCGTCTGATAGAAATACACAGACGAAGTTGAGTCATTCATCATCGATATTGCTTTTTTGGCTACCCAGTCGGTCAAGCTGAGTGCCTCCATCTATACTTCCGTATTTTCGCCCACACACCAGGCAAACGAACTCATTAAATTATCCATAACTCCCCACGCCATATTAATTTGCTTTCCGTTCCTTAAACCATAATTTTGCGTCAGAATTTGCCATGAATTATTCATCTTGGAAATCGTTCAGATTGCGTATCCAAATAACCCCAAACCGTGGGTTTCCGCTGACCCTTTATTTCTTCAACCAAGTGGGTTTATCAACCAAAACTGCTTAGGAAAATGATAAGAGCTCTTGCTGAAGGCAAATGCTTGATGACTTTTGCGAAACTCAGGGTTAATTCCTGAGGTCATTACAGTTTGCACTTGAGATAACATTTGTGGTCTGGGTATCCAGCAAGACTATTATCAAGAGTCGCGGACTTTCAACGGAACTGATTATGAAACAGGACGTTCAGAAAATTTGATTAACCTGGTTTTCTTTGTCCTGTCGGCTCCTAGTTAATCGTGCGATAGACGACTACTCCCAACCAAACAGGAGTTACTTGCGTTTCTGTTTTCCAGTCATGAATATCATGCGCTTTCTCCGGACAAACAAGCACCTCTCTAAATGGTTTTCTCAACATGTAGACCTAGCGCGAGTTTTATCAATAACTTGATGCTATTCCAAACCTATAGAACATCGGCTCACGCATCTGCATCTAGATATTTGGCCTATGATGCATGATATATGAAAGTAGAAAACTACGTGGCTCCTCACTTTTGAATGCCAATCACCATTCTCCGATTGAATTTTCTGTCCACTGACCACCAAATCCCCGTATATGCGAATTTTGTCTGTTGCTTTCTGGACGCACTTGTTAGCATTATTTCCAACTCACCACCCCGAGCTCCCAGCGTGGTACTTTCAGCCAGCAACACATTTGCGTCAGAACTTTGTCGATTGTCCTTTGTTTTCCGAATAGATGGGGGCCCGAATAAAACACGGATCTAATGTAGGATACGGTAAGTTGTGAATACCTTTTTGTAACACACTCCCCCTCATCCAATGCACCGTAAATCCTATCACAAACCTTGATTATTTGCGCTATTTTAATAGACAGTAGTTTTCAAACTCGTTACCGAATGACTTCGGATCTTTCCTTATGCTCCGGACCACATTTCTTGCAAGATAGTTCAGTGTTTTATTTGGCTTACTCTTCAAATACGTCTGAGTCCTCATGTGAGCCAGTAAATAGCTCGAGCACAACTTGACGAACGAGATCCTCAATGCGCGATAATATGGAGCGCATGATCGAATTCCCGCCTGTTTGTCCGTTCATCGTAGGTTGTTTTGATTTCTTCATTGTCAGCCGGAATGTTTCAGCGACCAGATAAAGGAAATTTCAGTCTCCAAGACAAAGACTGCGATTTCCTTCAACACTGCTCCGGACATCAGGAGGTCAACTTTTTCTAGGGTTCATGGGACTCCGATGGAGCAAACAATATCCGGCAATCAACATCGGTTCTCTGCTGATGGAGAGGGACATTTACAGGGCACGTATAAACCTATTGTTGACTGTTGAAAGCGTGAGTCAGAATGAATAAAAGCTTTCAAGTTATCCCTGCGGATTTTTCGGTTCTCTGCTCTTGCGGTACATGGTGGGTGGTTCCATGGCTGTTGATCAGGTTGCAGTTGAATTCTTTAGAAACCGGCCCGCAAACATTTCGCAGCAGTTTCAGACGAAGTTGTCTTCGTTTGATGGCGCACCTGTCTACACAGCACGCTTTCACAGTTCCTTCATTGGAACTTTATTTTCGGCTTCTAGCCGCGACATCGAGTCTGCTATGGCTCCCGGCGAATGCCGGCCGCGCCTCCAGTATAACCTCTTCAGTTCTCGCCCACCAGAAAGGCCGAAAGTGATTAGGGTACGCTGGAGGACACAGGGGACCCGCTTTATGGTCGCAGACTCTTGGGAGTGCACGAGAAAACTTCAGACAGGTTGAATCTGTGGGGAAATTTTGGGGGTTCAAAGACAGGATCAAGAGGACGGTGGGTTGATTGCCTATGTCCGGGTGGATTTTTGGATGAAAACCTGGGACGGAAAGTCGCCATTAATTCCTCTCTTTTTACTACCCTCATTCAGGTTTTTTCAGTACCCCCGTCCCTTTCTCCTTGTACTATGTCCTCCCTGTTTTTCAGTCTTTTCTACGCCTACAAAAGCTTACAACAGCGGATTCATTGCATATCAAAAATAGTAGGTGCAAGGTGCAAAAATGCTTCAGGAATAAAGTGGCAACTTGACAAACCAGGGCCCTTTATCACGGTATGCGAATGATGCTACTACGCCGCCACGCAGCTAACACGGGCCACTGTAATAAACTTGTTGGGTTTTTGGTCAGTCGGAGTTGTTAAATTGGACATAGCATCCTCGCCCTCTTTCCGGTCTTCCCAGCCCTGAATGCTAAATTGCCACGGATTGAGAGCTTCGCATATAGTCTACTGCGAGTGGATGACCCAGCGTTTTGTGTTGTGTGGATTAGTATATGCATGAATGGCGGAAATCATGGGGGATTTTGCTGTCAAAAATTAAGCCATTATGTGGGGTATCAAGACAGGCTTTGTGGACACTTATCCTAACAGTGATCTTGTATTCGTAATTTACGTCTATTTTACATATCTTTCGTTCTGTCTTCTTGAGATTTTCTCAAAGCAGGCTTTCTTACAAGTACGTGGAAACCTAGTCAAGAAAAGCTATGGGATTAGAGGAACTGGAGACAGCAGGTTGTGATTGTTTTTTCATAAACACGGCGCCCAATGACAAACTTTTTCTTGCATAACGTCACAACTGATTTTTGAAGTCTTTGGATCCTACTTGCCTAATTTGTTCTTGGCGATTTTTGCTTGTATCCATCGCAATGAAGATCTCCGGACAGATCTGTCTCTTTTTATGTCAGTGTCATCCTGATCGGGCACCCGTTAGTGCTCACAACAGCCCTGTGACTTTCCAGGCTGACCTCACATATTAAATTGAGCCAAACTTCCGCGTGCCATTCGCAGGATGATTCCCCGCGCACAAGAGCAAGTAGGTAATACCAATGATGATTTTCCAAAACCGGTGGGATTAAGCACTATTATTATTGTCGGTATGGATAGGCTGCCATAAAGTGCTGAGCCTTAAATGGGGATACGGCGGACTACAAGCGCGCAAAATCCTCAAGTTTTCGAAGTGGTGCCCTTTACCTTTGTCTCTAGCGCAACAAAATCTTCACAAGCGAGCCATCCGCCGCTGAGAGTCATGTGTTGCAATAAGCCATTTAATGTAGTCAACAATGAGCATTGCTTTGAAATGAAGGGCTTATGGAAATTGGTCTTCGTTTCCAAAAAAGCAGAATTTTACTTTTCGAGCAAGACAAAATTTACCCAATTTTTGAGGCCTATTATAACACAAGCCGCCATTTAGAGTACAATCATAGGCGTTCTGCCTGATTCTTTTGGCCTATCCGTGTCCAAATGGGCCTGTGTATTTCATATTCGCAGAATATGAAATCGGTTTTTGGGAACTGCAGAGGATGAAAAGTATTCCGACCGATTGGTGCAAAGTATCGGTAGGTTACCGTTTACCCCAGGACGACTGCTGAATCGTCTAAACCAATCGTTGTGGTTGCACAAGATTCACAATAAGCAGCATCATTGAGGCCTTACTCTCCAGCGGATTGTGAGGCTAACGTGCACGTTTTGTATATCTCCAGCTGGATTGAAATGGGTAACACCAGGTGCCTGGACGACGACATTTTTAGCTCTTGAGCGTAGAAATTACTTCGCGCTACTTTTTTTATTGGGAGTTATGCCTATACTGACTGTTAACTTCAATGGCTTTAGTCTTGGTCATGGGCCGTATCTGCCACGAATGATTTTGCAGCAGTGTTTGTCCTCAGATGAGTTGTACTGCAGAGAAAGCGGTCGTTTTGCTGCACCGTTGTGCCCTCGTAGGGAGCTAACTTTTCGCTGCTGCCGGTTAACTGGAATGTGACGTTTGAAGACTATTAAGGGTCTTCATTATGGTCAATTCGGCGGGAAAATGAAAGCTGCCGGGGTGGCATTCGCCTGTGATATAATGTTGTGGCACTTCCATATTCGTAAAGCCAACAGGAAACACACCCAGCCTGGTAATGCGGCGACCATTAAATGTGAACACTGCCGACAGAACACACTTACCTTATGGTCCATCTGGATAACGCCTCACGGCGCGTTTTTTCCTTGACAACTTACTAGCAAGCAGATTTTGCCATGACAGGGGAAACTGCCCCGCTCTCATTCACAGATCGTCTCATACCTCAAGGTCGCACACCACTCCTAGCCGTAACCTACGTGGAACTTGTGTTAGCTTTGCTTGTTAATGTGATCAGAACCGTCTGAAGAAGGCAGTTGATCACTTAGAAGAGAAGTTGCACCAATTTGACGTACTTAAGCTTGGTGTAGAGGCATATTAAAACGTAAAGTGGCTTATGCGGTTTACGACACGCCTGCGCTGTATCTTTGCGGACCATAGCAAGTCAAAGTAGGCGTTAGCCACGTTCTTAATTTGTGCACCTAAGGACTATGTGAAATTTATCCTTTCTTCGTGACGCACTTACGGCCATTACTGGAGCTATCCAGGTGAGATAAATTTACGTAAACAAACTTGAATTCTGTTGCCCTCCAAGTTCTCCAACAAGTTTGACTTTTGTACTGGTGTAACGGTGATACTACTGATTGGGGAGGCACGCGAGTAGTATGTGTTGTTCGTAGAATTTCGCTTTGTGTCGATTGAAAAAGGGAATTCTGCTGTTGAATTCGAGGGGACACTTGGTAACATTTGCTTGGATTTGACCGATGAATGATTGGAGGCAATGAATCTCCAAAAAGACTCGTTCGGGAGAAGATCTGTGTCAGTTTTTGTAACTAAGATGCAGATTAAAGTTTTGCTCCCGTGTTCAATAGTCTGTAACCGGTCAGTTGGCATTTCCGAATAAATAACTCCGCAGCGAAGGCCTTCTTCCTTCCATTTGGTGCCGTGACAAAGATATGGATGAAGATCCTGTGGCCGCAACCCTTTGAGGATGGGGATGTTCGGACCTTCCTGGAGGACTTTGAGGAGGTTGCGGAGGCTGCCGGGATGGAGACCGTCCGGGGTAATTTGGCAGCGCTGAAGACCCTCCTCAACAGCCGGGCGAAGGCGACCCTGGATGCGGCCAGAAGAGGCTCTCAGAAGATGGACTGGGCCGCCGCGAAGGAAGTCCTTGCAGCGGAGTTTGACACGCCGGCTGACCGCCAGGAGGCTATGAGGCGGTTCAAGACGGCCAGGATGGAACCCGGATCGGACCCGACCGTGTTCTTTGCCGGCCTGCAGCAGTTGTTGGATCGCGCTTTGCCGACGCTGGGGGGAGTGTCGCGACACTAGTTGCTGTCGAATCAGTTCGTCGAAGGTGTGCAGCCTGCGCTTGGTGCCCAGTTGCGGTTGGCACGAGCAACTGGCCAGTTGAGGGTGGAGGAGCTGGGGCGTCTGGCCCGGGAGCTGCCCGAGTAACCACCGGCCACGTTGCAGTCACCGGAGAACAGGGATGGTTCATCAGTGGAGGAACTGCAGACCA
>NW_008751660.1:4392774-4396495 GCF_000715545.1 Opisthorchis viverrini
ATGATGATGATGATGATGATGATGATGATGATGATGATGATGATGATGATGATGATGATGATGATGATGATGATGGTAACAGTCAAAGTTAGGCCAGCCCGTTCGCACGCAACGTCTCTCCAAATCGTTTTTAACTCATCAGGAATGCTGTCACGGCGTCGCCCGACAGAAGGGACACTCCACATTCATTACAGGGAATGCATTGTGGACCACATTCGTCGAATGCCTAAAGTCTGAGAATATTCTCAACTCACAAGGGTCTTGTTCCATAGCCATATAGTGGTAGTGGGAACAGTGTGAAACTTCCTCGAATATGGCTTCTCTCGGACGCATTAAGCCCTTTCTAACATTTGTTTCGCTTGGCGCTTAGCAATGATGGATAGCCAACTTGAAGGTTCATCTCCTCGTTGAGCGGAAGTGTGTAAGTACTCTATCTCGCTAATGTGATTCAGGTGTATCTGTGACCCCTATATCTCACTGGTTTGGTGAAAAACTGTAACCGAGACAGCACAACTTATATGGACAGCAGGCTAGCTGATCAAACATAATTTTCTACCATCGAACCAAATAATAGTTTGAAAAAGGCTGGAGATAGTCAACAGCTTTGCCTCACCCCGGAAGACATCAAGAACGTGGTCTGCTTATCTGTCTAACCTGAATAGTGACTTTTTTTACCTGATTCGTCGGTCAGGGTTAGAATTTGAAGATAATAAGGTTTGCAACTGTTCCTCTGAAACGGATAAGCTGATTCCGTGGACTTAATCATAACTCTAATTCACAAGACTGTTCTGAAAATCGATGCGGTGATTGACTGCCGGACTTGGACACTCCCAGGAACAAAGCCATTCCGTTTGATCTTTCCTATGGACCCCGTGGATTATCCGGACCAGGCATTTGCGATCACGCCGATAAAGCTGCTTTCGCGACACTTTCAACAAATCGCACTGTCGAGGTATTTCAATTTCTGGGGGCCGAGGATTTACCGCACATCGACCTGAACAGAAAATCCAGCCTACCTGAAGTTCATGTTGGATGATCAGTCCATCTAGCCAGTTCTTCCTCACGACTTTTTATTTGCATTACGAACGCAGGGACCCTGAGCTTGGTGAACGGAAGGCAACAGTGAACGAGCAGTCTTTTTATTGCACGATATTTCTAACCAGGGAATGGCTTCCAGTCTATCAAAACTTTGAATCTGACTGGGTTATACATGTGCGTCTGATCGGTTAACTCGTACAATCTTGCGGTTGCGTCGGACGCGGTATTTGCAACGGTACGCTGCGTTGTCAAACTTGGTCGCTCCAGTCTGTTATATCTCGCTGAGTTAAGACTGTACAGTACTTTGCCTGCCATTGGTAGATACACGAGAAAGTTTGGTCTGGTTAAAATCAAAGGTAAGTCCTCACTAGGGGAATCAAAAGGTGCCCAGGACCAACCAATATAATTTTATGAAGAAAGAAGACAAAGGTATTACCTGTGTGACGATGATACTACTGATAGGGAGGCGCGTGAGTAGTATGTGTTGTTCGTAGAATTACACTTTACGTCGATTGAAAAACCTGTTGTGTTGCGGAATTCGCGGGGCCACTTTGTATCATTTGCTTTTATTTGACCGACGAATGATTGGAGGCAATGAATCTCCAAATCGTTCTCGACTGTGTCCAGGTTTTGTAACCAAGATGCAGGTTAAATTTCTGCTTCCTTGTGCAATGGTCTGTAACCGGTCAGTTGGCATTTCCGAATAAATAGCTCCGCAGCGAGGGCCTCCTTCCTTTCACCGGTAAATGCCTGTGCCTATTCCACCAGGCTCTGTTTCACCGTTTTCACCACATCTCGGTTTCATGATCAGTTCGAATTCGAATCGGTAAACACCCCTCTCCGCAGTTGTTTGCGGTCGACTTCTCGTCTGCAAAATGTAGCTGGCGGATAGTTATAGTAATATGTTTATTTTCCAACTTTAAGGGGCATACTAATTGGAAAGTAATCGGATCGTTATAATCTAGGCTGGGCGGTCGATAACAGCGGCGTAAACGTGAAAAGTTATCATGGATTGTGGAAAACAAAAAACTAGAACAACGGGACATGAGGTACGACTAGTTCAATGATATGGCCGGTTGACTTGAGTCAAGGCTGAACAAGGCCTGCCGATAGTGATTCACATTGAGTGGTTGAGTAAATGATCAGGGTCTCGATAGACGCAAATGGGAGCGAATAAGAATGCAAGTTTTGTTTGCAAAATATAGCTCACGATAAAAACCTATGAACTTACTGGCATCTCTGTTTGAGGGGAGCAAAGTGTAAAATATGTTACCGGGAATGAAGTGTTGCTAACGCATAAGCCAATCGGTCACCGTAGGTATAATTGTGAAACAGGCAAACTGAAATCCGAGCCACAAATTAAGTGGGTTAGAGGAAACTCGTCTCAACGGTGATTGAGGGAAGGTACAACTTTGTTTTCAGCTGCAATCAACGGTGCTGGTGGGAGAGAAGAAACAGTCGGCAGTTGAAAGAAAAAATCTGTGGGCTTTCCACCGGGCTGTGTATAGTGGCGCCGGGCAATTATCGCATATACACGTTTCGGTTTTCTGGACAGTACCGTAACGGACGGCAACGTTGCGATAATCGGACAGGAAATGTGCGTTTCTGTAGCAACTGTATTGTGTATATGTGTATGGAAGTATCCCAACTCAGTGTGTGAACATCCCGATAATAATAAAATCCAGGTGGGGCTGAAAGGGGAGATTGCGATGTGTTACTTGGATGTATCGGTAAGTTGGTAGCCCTTGCCAACTGTCCACAGAGAAGCACAAGAACGTAGGTTTAACATTTTGCTCCCCGGGCTATAGAACACGTGGATGGATGGTTGACAACAACAGAATGCTTGGGCATAAGCATATAAACATACAGAGGTGTTAGTAATTGAGAAGGGCCGTTAATCTCCTCTACACGGTAGCCAGGATTGCCTTCATGTTCCAACGTCGTCACTACCGCCGCTTCTGAAAGTGAACAAAAGTGATTGTACTTAACGATGCCGCGCAATTTAACATCAGTCGGCACACTACACAGGTCCCCGCCAGCGGCTGGAATCACAATGCATTATTCTGCAAAACCCCTGCGGGTGAAATAAAAACTTCAACGTCAAAATGTTGCACTTCTTTGCATTTATGCTCAGACTGAAAATCCCCCTCATCTGCCGTCATTTTTTGCGATTTTATTTAATCGATCTCTTTTGGAAATTATTGGCGCACATTCGGCTTTGAACTTCATCTGTTATGGCTTCGGAAGTGGCTTTCGTTGAGAAATTTGTGGGTTTATCGTTTTTATCCTTCACGGCATTTGAGGCCTTAAATCAATACATGAAGGATGACGTTGTAGTATTTGTGCGTTCATCCAGTAATCGAAGCACCGACGCTATTTTGCGTTACGAATGGGTGTACTACAAATGCAGCAGGCACCCTCCAAGACCAACGGAAAGCCGTGGAATCCGAAGAAGCTAGTAAGCCGAGCGTATTTTCTAATAAAAAATTACGCGGAGCACCAGCTCTCCAGTGCGGTTTTGTCTACTGAGGCAAAGAAACCAACTGGCAGTGACCTCTTATTTTCTGAAAAACAACAACAAACTGTCAAAGTTCCTGTACGATCGGCTTCCTGATAATCGACGCCTAACCGAAGACGAGTTGAGCACATGCAGTGCCCTGCTGAGATACGGAACGCTGTGCCC
>NW_008751660.1:4396872-4425557 GCF_000715545.1 Opisthorchis viverrini
GCATGGCTCGCCTGGACAATGCTGTACAGTAGGTTTTATGTTCATCATATTACAAGCACACAGATTCCGACAAGATCCACAGCTTCTGCGCCGAACCGATCCCCGATTTCCCTTCTATCTTACGGTTCGTTGGTTGTACATCACCCAAAAATGGGCCATAGATGCACATTCCGGAATGGTTCATTTCGCTAATGTGACCAACAACCGGCTGGAGAATGCGAACGAGCGTCTTAAGACAAAAAAATATGCTAAAGTGCGATTTCGTGTTTTATTGCGCGTAAACCGGTTAACAATGCAAATCGGTCATGGTCAACGACCTTGACATTTCGCTTACTTAAACAAAATGCGACTTGAAACATGGCATGGGAAGGTGCTAATTGATTAGACGAACTTCCCATTAAATAGAGACTTCGGAAACACTATAGTGTCGGCGAAAATGATATGGATACGTCAATAGCCTGCGGCGCTACAGGCCAGCGGTACGAAGCACAATGAATTTACCTGGCCCCTGGCTATTCGCACAATGAGAAAGATTTCTTGCAGGCAGTAACAACTATTCATCATTGACTTTTTCTTAGCTTGCTTCCCAATCCACCAACGCTGGCTGTCATATTACAACCTACCGGGGAAAAGTGTACACCTTAAACTTGTTCCCAAACCACCCCCGACAGCTTTCGACGGTCTCCGTTAACAAATGAATCGGGTGATGGATAAGCTTCAGAGGCTGGAATCCAGGAGAGCCACCGCCATATTCAGTCGTTTGATTGTTCAGGGACAAATCCTGCTGCGTCAAGCCTCAAGGTCTGCAACCGATGACCTGCCGTTGGTGGTCGAGGATACTGCACCTCAACCCAGATGGCGATCTGGAAACGCTGAATTGAGGTTCCGTGTTCTGTGACCGGCCTACTACTACCGGCGACCGCTGATGTAAAACGGATCGTGTGTCATATCACGCCGACTGTTGTGACGGTGAACCGTGCCCACTGTGTGGTGGTGCTCTTCAGGCTTGTTCCAAAGGTGAGTCCACATGAAAATAAATTACCTTTGGTTCTTAGCTCCGGGGCCATCCAGAAAACGTAGAGGTGTGCTTGCTACCCGGTCCGCAAAGAGGGCGCCGTATGATGTTGTGGACCCGAGCACAGATTCCCAGCACAGTGTGTCCCGTAAGTCTGTGTGCGTCCGTGTTTCCGGGTCCACAGAGGAACTACTCGACAGCCGTGAGTCAATGTCTGACAACTACGACTAACTCTATAGAGCGCCAGCTAGATGAAAGAGACGAAGATGATTTCATGTGACCCGTCGGCTCCGAAAATTTGGTCTGGTAATGAGGTCCTATGCATTACATGTAAGTCTCGTATTTCTTGAGATGTGCAGTAAACAGGTATGCGAAATAACCGCTGAGGATAGCATAGTGTGAAGAGGCATCTACGACAGCATAGTCGCTGCGGTGAATTTTGGGGTAAGTATCTCTACCATTTTGTCGGCTGCCAGCCTTATGTTGATACTTCGATAACCTAAATTTTATCTTCCTCTCATTTCGGGATTTCAGCGGCCAAATGGACACTCCTCACGAAGAAGAAAATGCGCTCCCAGAAGGACATATGTAAACTTCAAAACGACCAATATATCTCAAAATTTCATGATGTCCATTTTGAGCCTTTTCCCCGTTACAGATGGATGGGTGTGAATCGCGTACCCTAGCCGCATGTTATGGCGTGCGTCGGTTAAGATCCTTCAGCTGTCTGGTATTATCGAAATGGGCTCTATGTGGCTAGATAGTTAAGCATCGTGTAACCCTAGCCACATGTTAGTGGTGTGCGTCGGTTAACATCGATAAACCTCGAGGTCTTTCTTGCATATTTCGCAACCTATAAAGAAAAAATGTTGTTTTTGCTAGCGAACGTGCACGATGCATAGCGAATAATTAGCGTACACTACGGAATTTTTACTGGCAAAAATGAATCATCGACCGAAATTTGTTTGCACGAATGCGCCTACGCATATGTTGCATCTCTAAAGGTCATTTGGATTCTAGAATGCTGAGGAAATTTGTTCCGGTGGGAAAATACCTGAAAGTTACGTTCATTGTGTGTGAGTCAACCTTTTCCACAATTCGCGATTTTTTGTCATCAGGTAACGTATTCACAGTCGGCGGTGTTTATTGACCTTGAGAATTCGCTCACTTAAACAAATCGCCATGGTAAATGATTTTCAATAATACAGGAGCATATACATTATACATAGACATTTTTCGCTATGAAGTGGCAAGTCTAAAAATGCCGTACACTTCGAGAAATCAATCTCATTGTGCGAATGGCCAGCGGCCAGGTCCTCTCTCAGCAAGGCGCTGTCCTCAGCGCTCTCGGGTATCGTGCCTCCCGAGTTGAGACGGTTGGCATGTACTACGGTTGACCAGGTAGGCTTTCAACGGTAAACAAGACGTCTTTGAGGGCTTCTATTGTATACGGCCCTTTCATGCCCTATTGAACTCAGTCGGTATGCCACCAGGTGGAACAGTTTCATACAACCAACCCTTATCACCACTGTTCGACAGCCTATTCTCTGCGGTTCTATCGTGTAAGCGTTGTCACTTCTCTGCTACTTTAGATAAACTTCAAGCCATTATTTATGCAAACCAATGGATACGAGGCCTCAAATATTCATAGAAACTTAAACTTACGGCGAATGATGCGCTCATAACCAAACCCGATATCATATACCTTAAGAGCTTATCGTAATTCCTAGACATATGTCAATGTGCAACGCCGAATGTGAGGCAACAAGTATACCCAGTAGCCTGGCCCAATAGCCAACGACGGTCCGCCATACTTATAGTCGATGTCGCCTACTGTGGCTATCGTGGTAATTGGTGGCCCGCAATCACGCTCGTAAATGAGTACAATGCCCCAATTGTACATTACAGACTAATTGAGCGACCAACGGCGGACCTTCATATCCATTCATGTTGCCCCTCTGCCGACCCCATGCCCGAAAATACGCAACCGACTTTAAAAGTCAATATTTCTATTCATTGTTGCATCGGTGAAACCATAGCCTGTAGCCAATCAAGTTCTCGACAGGGTTTCTGAAAAAATCTACAAACAAGTACGGCTCCTACACATGTTCCGCGGTATCATTTGAAACACTTAATTAGAAAACATTAATAATAATAATAATAATAATATTTATTCCCAACTAGTGGGTAGCATACCGTCGGGCATGATCATAGCATTACAGTCAGAATAAAGGCGTGACTGGTGGGGTTTGTGTTTAATGGGAAAAGGGAAAGTGACGTAAACAGTAAACCTTATTGGAGTAGAGTTTATCACACCTGAGGTGGCATGGGTAGGAATCCAAAATTACAAGGTCTCTTTATGTCCTATGGAGAGCATATCAGATGGCACGAGATCTGAACGTTGAGGTTTAAAAGTGGCGGGCAAAGAAAACAATACAAGTGAGGGCATAACAAAGAGCTTCCAGACTGGAACGTGAGAAAAACAAAAAAACTTCAAACTACAGGAAGTGTAGGGCCGGAATAATGGATATGGAGATGCAGCAGAGCTGCCACGACATGGCAGGCCGGTTTGAACTAAAGTCCGGAACCGTCACTAGGGCTTCATGGCCTTGGGCTATGGCGGATGGCCACGGAAAGGTATGTGGGGGTGGTGTAGTGGGGTAAAAATGTATTACGGACAAACGGTAGCAGGAAACGCAGAAGTACAGTGTGCAGTGAAGCGACTCACTAGTGTTGCAGATGAAGCAGGGTCGAGTGTAAAAGTTTCTTGGGAAACGAGTTCACGCAAGCTGAGCAATAATTGACTCATTCGGTGAGGAGTACGAATAAAAGCCGTCGAGATCTTTGCATCTGGCAGAAGGTTCGGCAGATTGAAATGAACGCCTTCCGGTGGTGGCCGGGAACAATGAAGGTTGATTGTGGTTGTCGGTATGGGAACCAGTGAGCGAGAGGGCCTGGACAAACTTAAGAGGGGAACAATTGCGGGTATGCTATCAAACCGGGTATTCCAGCGCCGTACCATCACTGCACTGAAGTACTTCGGTTTCTGGACAGCCCCGTGGTGGACGTCGTGAATTAGGTTGTTAGGCTGAGATGTGCAGTCTTGTTGTTGTTTTCCCTTTTATTTTCAGATCGGGGATCCCTTCCTTCGTGATGCACGAATCGGGTGGAGTTGACAACAGCCAAACAGATAGTCCATAGCGCGCATTACCACGGGTCGAAGCTTGGGGAGAAAATGAAATGAGATGAGATCAATAGGGTCTGGAGAGTTATAGGGGTTATCAGACAGGATATAGTCCTTTAATAGGGAAAAAAATGATCGTCTACCACAGTTATGGAAGGACATCAGGTGATTAAACAAGACAGGATAAGGATGAATCTGTACTCAGTAGTGTAGTCATCAGAGTGAAGCTAAGATTGTCAATATAACTATACTACCTGAGACAGGACAGTTTACTGCATGTGGGCTAAGAGGCGGTGTGGTGAGGGTAAACCAAACTCGTAACGACTGGGGGGTGTAAATTCCTGGGGGTTGTTAGTAAGAAGGACAATACTAGGACAATCTAGGAAGGAAGGTGGATGCGAGGGAGAAGGTCCCCAGTCCCCGAAGCACTACTATCAGCCTTAATCAGTGAGTGGTGCGTGACGAAGATTTTTCGATGCTATCCTCGGATGTTGATAGTGGAGAGTCGGGAGTCTAAATGTATGTTTATATGTGTTGTATGTGTCCACTCCTGGGAGCAGCAAATTTGGTTTGTCATTTTTGTTTGGTTGACGAGGTAGGTTTTGGCGCGGTGTAGCCTCGATATTGACGAAGGCAGCTACAGCAACGCACGTCGACGTAGGCCATGGGCATCGCAGAGTTTCTTCTGGCTATCCCAGGTATATTGATTTTTTATTGAATACTTTTGGACAGGCGAAAAGGCCAGTTTTTGTTATTGTTTATGGCATTGCCAAATAGCTCAACCGAGGCGAGGCCAACACCAGCAGTAACAATCAGAAAACAGCAGTGCTCTTTTTTTTTTTTCCCGAATTTAAAGGCCAGGCTCAGAACCACCGGCGATGGGCGATGCACCCGTGCTACTGGAGGGGTGGTGGGTATACGAACGCACCATGGTGCAACGTAACAGAGCGACCCTCTCTGCAGGGCGTACCCATCCACCACACGATTCATTCATCCCTCGTGCATGCTACCAGATCTGCGAACCTCCCAGGTGCTCAGTAAATTCCTTTGTCTGCAATTCCAGACCGGTACGCGGAAACTATCCCTCGTGCATGCTACCAGATCTGCGAACCTCCCAGGTGCTCAGTAAATTCCTTTGTCTGCAATTCCAGACCGGTATCCACGCGGAAACTGGAGTCCTACTGTTATGAAGGTGTACTCCTACATGCTCAGTCTCGTTGGCGATAATGAGCGAGACGTGTGTACATCGATTATTCCATAGCGGGTTTCAACAACAATATGTGTTATTGGGTGCAGCGAAATTAAAGCTAAGGAGGGGTGTATACTTGTCATTCGTAAGACCATGTGGTATAGACTTGGGCTTCATGATACAAGGACCGCATTCGTCCTCAAACGTGAATACAAGGATGGAGCCGTAGCAAAGACCTAGTGAGTGGGCAGGTACTTGGTGCCAAATCCGCCAATTTAGAGCACCAAACCCCAACTTCATCCCACTTCTGCTTCGCGATACCAACGTCACATGGCTTAATGGAATCGGCTCATAACCATTTCATACCCAGCCGCAGTAGCAGTCTCGTCAGATGGGAGCTAATTTATTGGAAACCGATCAGCTAACGTGCTTGCGTTTGTAATTTCTGGCATCTGATTATACATGAATTAGATTTCAAATCTCGGGCTCACAGAATTGGAGATTCCAGCCCAATCACCTCAGACATGATGTCCGTTACGGGACTGTCCACAATCAGATGTATATCAATGGACTGATGGCACTGACTGCCATTCCTGGCTTTGATAACACATCCGAAACTATTCCCTTCCTACCTTTGACTGCACCCTCTCGCCAACCCAGACCGTTTCCTGCAACTACGAACAAAATCATGCTTTGCTCTGAATTTAACCTTATGATCATGTCTGAAGTATGCCGCCCACCAGCTGGGGATATAAAGCATTATAATTACCTTACACTCTGTGGGTTCAGAGTGCATACCCAAAGACGGATGACTTTGGACAGTTAATCCAAAATACCTGGGCTTCTTCCTCCACTTCGAGGTTGAGAGCGATATCCACGAAGACATTATCGACAAGGTTTTCGTCCGTCATTTGAAAAACGGAGGCTCAGAAGACATTGGTATTTTGGGAAGTGTGACTACTTTCGGCCGCTTGTTATTCTGGGCCGAAGTCTCACTCACATCATAGTGCTTTCTAGCGGACTTTCTGAGAATGTTGCCACTTTGAGTCCCCAACGCAGACACAGCTGTCTTATGGCCTCTTCTGAAGGACAGCAATGAACCACCGTGTGTCTCGAAAGGGTCCAGGAATATCCTTGATTAATTATGGTCCAAATTTGTCGCGATAAATTGGCGACTGCTAACTTAAATGATGACCATAAAAGACTCACCCAGAATGTTCTTGTACCGCGGTGTCAACTAACTCGAGTACGGCGGTACGCGGACTACCATACTGTCTGATGGTTTGCTCGCAGTCAACCATGTCCCTGATATTTACCCGATAAGCGTGTTATGTGCACCCACAAGATTACCTTAGTCCGTCTTATCTGCGCCAGGACTTAAATTCCCTGTCCACCTCACTGTGCTCTCTGCTTGTCCTGTCCGTAAGCACACCAATCCTCACAACGTCACCATCGATGTTTCGGTGGAGCCTGGCGCCCGATATAACGTGGACCGTCCATTACAGAAAGATAAAACTAACCAACTGTGTCGAATTCCTTGGATTTGTTTGGCAGAACGCCTCAAAAATACCAAGACTTCTTCGCGTACACATCGTGAAGAGCTGCTCAATTTTGAGGTTTCGCCGACGTAGTGAGCGTAACTATCGTTCATGTCACCCCGAGAGTATATTCGAATGCAATATGAAAGAAAACGCTCGAAGAAATCAGCTCTTCCACAAATTTCCCACCGTCATCACGGAGACACCACGTGAAGTCACTGGTAGCTATTAAAACATGAATTTCACGCCACGATGGGCCCGGGTATTTTTAAACTATTTCCAACAAATCTTCCGTCGAATGGGAGAGACCTTAAGAGACCGAATAAATACCACCAAACGCTGAAACTTTATGTTAAGGTTCCGCTCCTCCGAATCATGTTTTCAGAGGAATTTTGGGTGTACACCAAAGGCTTGGTCGTGGAGTAGCGAAGCCTTGATGAATTCAAAAACACCGGGAGAGGCTCAGGCAAACTGTCGATGCGACAGACTTTATGTTAAGGTTCCGCTCCTCCGAATCATGTTTTCAGAGGAATTTTGGGTGTACACCAAAGGCTTGGTCGTGGAGTAGCGAAGCCTTGATGAATTCAAAAACACCGGGAGAGGCTCAGGCAAACTGTCAAGGAATGCGACAGACAAACCCTAGGAGTGATCGAACTGCGCTCACCAGAGCGAAACATGGAGAAAGCGCAGAAGTTACAAAAGACCATCAGAAGGGGCTACGAAGAGGAGCTTACAGAAGAAAGTTTCGGTTCACTTAGGCGCGACATCCAAAAAAGCACTGAGTAGTGACTTATCGTTATGCGCAGGTTGATATAATGAGAGAACTCTTAACTTGGTACAGCACCAAGGTGCCAAAATAGGTGGTTGTTTTACGCGCATGGGTTACCGTATACAGGACAAGTGGAATGGGACAGCAGTAGTCATTATCCACATGCAGTATTTCGCGAAAATGAGCCTTCTGGGAGCGCCACCAAAATCATTACTTCTTGGTGCCTCCACCCAGCGCCCAGGGCCTCAAAGAAACACCTTCCCGGCCAAACCGCGCCAAAACACCCAAAAAGCCAGGAAGGCGAAAGCTTCCCGCAAATCTTTGATCAACAGCAAATCTGGTCGCCAAAACGGGGGCGCTGAAAGAGCCACAAGCAGCAACGGTCGAAATTTTTGTTCATGGTGGAAAAGACCTCGTCTCCCAAAGCCAAAAGGCCCGAGAAAACCGGGCCCCCACAGAACGAAAAAACCTCGCAAGCAAGAAGCACCCCCAGAAAACAAAGACAGGAAGCAGACGACATCGCCCCAGAGGCCCCTTCGGATCCTTAGACTCAAACCCGGCGCACAACTATTCAGTCTGCCAACCACCCTGGTCACTCAACTTCCGGCTCCTCACCCTCGGAGGCAGCAGAAACGGTGTTAAAATGCTTGTCCACAAACTGCCTCAGCCTTTTCAACAAACTCGGCTACGTTGAACAGTCAACTTACCTTGAACAACCGTCCATAATCGCAGTCACAGAGACTCGGCTCACACCAGATGTCTCTGACGCGGAGATCCCGATAGACGGCTACTCTGTTTTTCGAGCCGACCCAAAACGAGGGCGGACAGGTGGGGTTGCTCTGTCCTTCCATGCGGCCCTACCATGTCCTCTCTGACACCAACTCCGTACCCTTTTGCGATCCACCGTGGGTCCAAATCCCGCCGCGCGGGTCTGATTGTTTCCTTCCAATGTGTGGTCTACCGTAGCCCCTTGAGTCCACCTGAAGATGGACAATTCCTCATACAAACCGTTGTGCAACTCCCCTCCAAATACCACTTCATTCATCTCATGCTGGTTGGTGACTTCAACGCCCCAAAAGTCTCCTAGATGGAACTACAACGCGTCGAGTCAGGCGGGCGTTTTGCAGCGGCGCTTATTAAAGTCGTTCAACAGAGCGCTTGGACTCAACATGTCGTTGCACCCACCAGATACCGCGCAGGCCAACTACCATCCCTCCTGGATTTGGTCATCACTGACGAAAGACACTTCGTTGATCAGTTAACAATTAACGCTCCACCGGGACATAGGGACCACTGTGTGCTGACCTTTGATTCCATCTGCTATTGGGCCAGAAATCTTGAACCTCAAACGTGCTTTCGAGACTTCTGCCACGCAGGCATCTCAGGAATGCTCATCTTTCTTGAAAAAATCACACTGAGACCAGCTCCAGTGGAAGAACTATATTGGACCATTGTCCAAAAAGTTCACGGGGCCGACGCAACGTTCGTCCCACAAAAGCAGGCACGCACTCGGATGAACCGCAGGCTTCCAAAACGTATTCGGCGACTCCTGGGAAAAGGACTCCAACTTTTTTTCAAACATTTGACTACAGGGGATACAGAAGATGAACTGGCATTTCATAAAATATTGAACTGTTGTAAATCAGAAATCCGCAAATGGAACATACGAAACAAGCCACCATTCTCGACCTCGCTCGAAAATCAAAAACATCTTAATCAAATACATGAGACCGCCGCAGAAACAAGCCATCCGCGTTCTCCTTGAGGGACAGAAACGGAGAACCGACAAATGACCCAACAGTGGTATCTGAGGTTTACGGAGAACACTATACTTGTCTATACTAAGCCCCAGCGTCCTCGTCACATCCACTCTTGTCAAGGCAAAACTACGAACAGCCTCTAACTGACTTGGTCTTCACGGCGGAGGACATTCGTCAACTCTTGCACAAGATCAACTCATTCTGCGCGTTGAGGCCCGACGAGGTCCATCCAAGGATCCTGAAGGAAACGTCCTCCACACTGGCAAAACATTTACACATGTAGTTTCGTCAGTCGCTCGACGAAGGCCGCCTTCCCTCTGCTTGGGATGAAGCGATTGTCACGCCAATCTATAAAACTGGTGACCGACTGTCGCCTGGTAGCTACAGGCCGTGCGAGGTGATGGAATGCATTCTGAAGCGAGCTACACTAGACCACCTTACTTCCAGCAACCTGATGCCTCCAGCTCAGCACGGATTTCTCCCGTCGCTCTTGCGTGACAAACACGCTCGTAATTATGGACAGCTTAACTCAAGCCAAGGACGAAGGACTCATTTCGGATGCCATATTTTTCGACTTCTCAAAAGCATTTGATAGGGTCCCACACGTCCCGCTGCTCCACAAACTCGAGTCTTACGGGATTCAAGGGAAAATCCTTCGCTGGATCAAGGCGTCCCTATCAGACAGGTCATTCCGAGTGAGAATAGGCTCAACCTATTCCTCTCCAGCGCCGGTCTCCATTGGAGTTCCTCAAGGCTCCGTCTTGGGACCACTCCTGTTTCTGACCTACGTCAACGACCTCCCAGACGTTCTTGCGAGTCCACGTTTACTTTTTGCGGACGACTTGAAATCCTGGAGTTCCAATGCCAGCGCCCTCCAAATGGATGTAGACGCTGCCAAGCAGTGGTCGTTGGACTGGCACCTTCCTCTGAATGATGAAAAGTGCGTCCATGTGTCGTTTGGAGGGGATTCAGCGAATGCCTTTGTTATGCATGGTGAAAAGGGACCAGAAAACATCATGAGGATAGATGCCAAAAAAGATTTAGGCATCTGGGTCTCCTCAAACTTGTCCTTCGCACTACACCATGAGAAATCGGCCCAAAAGGCATTCGCCGTTTTACGGATGATCCGACGTACCTTCTCCCGTATTACTCGCATGGACTTCCAAATACTCTATGGGGCCTACGTCAGACCGCTCCTGGAGTACGCCAACCAAGTTGTCTACTCAGGACGTACGAAAGACGTTACCCTCATTGAGCGTGTCCAGCGGGCCGCCACGAGAATGGTTGCCGGCCTCAAATCCGTGGACTACGAAACGCGTCTCGCGATGCTTGATCTCTTTCCCCTGGAGTACCGTCGCCTCCGAGGGGACCTAATTCTTACTTATGCCCTGTTTGAACAAAGCTTGGCCAACCGTTTTTCACCGTTGACCCGACAAACACATGGCGGGGACATAGTCAGAAGTTCATTAAGCTCCCAGCGCACACATTCATGAGGCAAAATTTTTTCATTTCGAGTAGTAGCTGCGTGGAATGACCTTCCTCCGACGGTTGTACACGCCCCTTTTAGAACCCAGTTTAAAGCACTATTAGGCATATATTTATGCGAATCCTCGCGCTGGCAAGCAAACTGGCCCGCGCTGAGAACATAAAGGGCAGTGCTACACCCTTTTTCACTTGTGCCTTTCAGGTGAACGACAGCCACTTACGGACCAGAACCAAAGCGACCCGGAAACTTGAGCAATAGCCTCGATCCTGTGTATCAATCCGTAAATCCGTGAATGCAGTCCATATGTGTACTCATTGAAGAGATGTGAAACTATGCACCTTAAACAATCAGGTGCCATATTTCCAGATGAAAGGATCAATTACTCCATGGATCATTCGCCGTTTGCATCTTATTCACACAGCAAAAGAGTCTTTAACCCAAACATTTACAGCATTCTTAAGATATTTTCAGAATTCCGATAACCTGGAGGTAATTGTGGGTGATACTGGAGCTCTGAATACTTTTAGGACGATGGAAAATAATTCCGCGAATGTTTTTGCCCGTGCGTTTAGAAAATGTTCTATCAACTTACTTTATGAATACGTAAGAAAACCAGTCAGAATGTGAGGCTCAACGAGCATGTACGGTCTATGTTTGCTATTAGTGAACCCGTCAGCCAAACGCATGCAACTTAAATCACCACTAGGCAAGAGAACTAACGCAAGCTTCTTTTTCAGCCGTCCACTGATGGTGGCGCAATCTCTCAACGGTCGTGATCCAAAAGTAACTGATAACCTCTCGGTGTTATTGATTGTCTACATCAGAGCAAAACTTCAACCTGATAAATGGGACTGGCTATGTGAATTTCTGAGATAATCTGAAGAAACACTTTTGGCCAGCATTTTACGACCTCGATCGCCAGCACAAATATTAGGTCAGCCGACATTTCAAACTCCCCTAGTGCGCTTGGAGCTAAAAACACATGGCATAAAAGGTTACTTATTTGTGGTGGCTTACATATTAATAGGCCTGCACAATCTTCGAGGCCGAGTTACCTCAGAATGTTGACAAACATCACTTCTTCCATTGCCGATGTCCTGTACGATCAACAGATTTTACAAAAAAGACTGCTTGTGCAGTTAAGAAAAGTACATGCATCGTCAGAGACCAAACTATGCTAACGAACTACTGTCGGTAATTATGACGCTTAATGTTGAGGGTCGTGTAGAAATACCTCGGTGAAATAGTCACAGAATTTCTAGTAGGCTTGATTAACTGCAGCCTGAATATTGTCGAGGACGCTTGTCCTGCAGCAGCTAAGCATCTTCGGGAGAAGTTTCGGAAATAATTATCGGCAGAGGTACCACGATCGCAGCGGGGCCCTTTACTACACGCAGTATGGCTTTTGTTTGGAAAAGTGGGGGACCAAAAACCCTCAAATGAATGCATGTTAATTAAGTAATCAGCAACGGTTATCCTCCCTCCTACCTAACCCTCCAGTCAATCTCACACACGCACTTACTATTCTCATCCTGTTTTCTCGTCTCACAATCACACATCACCATCGTGATGAACAACATGTCATTATACTGCGTTCTATTACAATATGTCAGCTCCGTTTTCGTGACTTCTTGAAGGACGCCATGTGATTCCGTACGTTTTCACGCCCCATTTTATTGCAACGACAAATAATTAATGACACAACACGTTCAAGCGCGCACATGCGTCACGTAGGAACGCGCTTCCGGCTCACCTTCCAGCACGGTGCGCCTCAACCACACGCCGCGTGGCCAGCTGGATTCTGCGCCGGTAACCAACGGCCACATACAACAAATAACAAGTGTGGCGATAAGGCTAACAAAAAAACTCCTCGAATCCTGCTTTTTTCCGCTTGACCTCATCAAAGACCGAACAAACACTTAAGTCTCCCCACTTTTGTATGCTTCATCTGCACAATGTAACTGTATTCATAAGCTGCACTTAAATTTGTAACCTATTTTACCGTACTACTCAAACATTATTGTGTCCCCTACTCATGACATTTGAACGTTTATTTACTAGAGCGCTAACAGAACTCACAAAGGACCGAGGTTTTGCCAATAGAGTCGGTTTGACAAACGAGAAAACGTGAAATTCGTATATCCGAGGATCTTTTTCGGGACATTTCCTGAATATTTATGTGCAAACGACATGCTTTCTGGGAGGAGGTCTCTCTGGGCAATTTTTTTGACCACGTACAACTTGTATGGAACTCATTCACAGCTGCTGACAAGCTTGATATTTTAGTGGTAAGAACTTCGCATTAAAAGTTGCCAAGTGAAGTCTTCCCACTGCGTATGTTCTTGTGTAAAAGAACATCCGTAGGATGTATCTGAAGTGAGTGCCATGAACAAAATAATCAATATATGGGTCTTTCACAAAGTGATACCGGTTTACAATGGCGGCGAAACCACACGGGAGACATTCTATCAGTTATGCAGCCATGGATAATTCAGAGATTGGAAGTATTCCTACCTCTTTTGCAGTTCTTTCTCTTTGCGTGACCCGAGTGTTGCCTACAGACTTGGTTTCCTGCTCAAAGTGATGAACGTGAGAGAAAGCACAAGGAACTTGGGTAGCCCAGTTCTTGAAATTGTATGTCAGTTCTTTAGTACATCTGCTTCCTAACCAAGAGCGTGGACTGCATTTGAGCACCTCTCATGATGTTTCCGGTCCCTTCTGGCCAAATCTACATTGGATTTTTTTAAAAGTTATCTTGCAGTCGTTGGCGCGCTTTAAAAATTATGGACCAGGTTGTTCCGTTTTCCAAGTATTTAATTTCTCGTTTATCTAGGCCTCAAGTAAGTCCAACCTAGACCCAAATTACAGCCATAGCAGGCATCCATCAACGTGGCTGAAACTGTTTTAGCCCATTCCTTTTTTGAAAGGTTTTTGTAATGGGCAAACGATGTCTTCGAATGACACGTAATAGCAGAACCTCCGAGAAGGCAAAATAAAGTCGGAGCTAGCTTTCCACACAGTAATATTAATGGAAGACAATTTCACAAATTGTACAAACTTCGACAGTAGATACTCGTCCATTACAAATGGTCCATTTGGACTAAAAAATGTACAAACCAAAGGAGCAACCAGGCTCCCACGTGAGACGGCCACACGTGCACAAGGTCGGCCACAAATGATCAGATGACCTCAGGGCCAGATGAGTGAAGTGGTAAAGAAAAACAAACACCAGTTCATATATACGCAGTAAATGCTAACGTGGACTGAGGGTTACAAATGAGGAGAGAATAAACGTGTGGTATGTCATTTGTTGACGTAATGGACGATACACCTCCCGCCAGGTTCTCCACGTTGATTCAACGGGCGCGCTGCTTCTTGCAATATACCTATGCTCAGCTCCGTTCTAAGGTAACCCACCAGTACCGACAATATGGTTCAGAGTCCACTCCTGCCACAAGTTCCGGCTTCAATAGAGTACAAACCTAACCGCGTTTTCCCAGTAACCATGCCTTTCCAATATCCATCTTGAGAACGCCGCCAGCCCTTCTAACCTGTGGGGTTCTTCCCCAGCCATCTGAACAGCCTCAGAACCACCCGCTACCATTATAGACCATTCATCAAGGAGCACATCTCCACCAGAGTTTAGGGCCATTTTTCTCATCGTGCTAGCTTATATCAATAGATATTGGTTGTACCATAGTGACCAAGCTATAACCTTCTGTAGCTTCACCCAACAGGAAAACCGGGCTATTAGTAGGCATACGCCATCATTTCGTTCGAGTTTTTGGACACGTACTTTAAAGCTCTTCAACTCGGGTGGCTTCAGTCAAGGCTGTAGAGGTTAATTACTGTTTTGCTGGCGTAAAAATATTGTTCCTATTTGCCATCCACGCAACGGAATGAAGTTGTGTGTCGCTCGAGAGACAATGTCGATTGGTTTTTCGCCGACTTTACGTGTCTCCATTGCGTGGGCGACGGCGCGTCACGAACTATTGTCAGCTTATTTACGTACGAAGGACCGTTGTTGACCGTTAGATCAGGTCATCATGCGCAGTTGAGGCCTCATTCTAATTGACCCGCTGTAAATAGCAAACACAAGCAACGATGGTTACACGTATGAGTATGATGTGCCTCCCTCGCCAGCGAGTGCTGTAATCACGAAGACGAACAATTGTTGACTGTAGTTTCCGGCAGTATATCTGGGCTTGATGACATATTCCAACTAAGGACATGATTAATTCGGTTGAAAACATAACGTTGTGTTGTTATTTAAACGCAACTATCCCATAATGCTGCAACATCTGCTGATTAGTCGTATATATTAGAGAATGGTGATCCACAACAGAGGCGTCTACCATCATCAGTACTGCACAGTGCACCAAATTCTCTTCCAACACTACACGGAACGGGGAGCCAGCCTCCCGAAAAATGGTGTTGTGTGAAGTTTAGGGAGTAAATTCATCTACATTGTTATGTTTCGGGCGTTCGCATGCGAACGTTTTTCTACTATTTCTCTGGGTGGAGTATGCGGCAGGCACTCCGTGGGTGATATCCCATTTGTAAAGGAACGGCAGTATGTGTAAAAGTGCGAGTTCGTGATTTATCTCTCGTAAACCAGTAATGAACCGCGGATCTGTTATGGTCTTTGACCTTGAAATACCACTCAGGTAAACAAAATGCCATGAGTGACATCGCTGAAAGGTGCAAACTGATTAAATCAATTTTCTTTAAATGTCACAACTTCGGAAAACTTATGGTTTCGGTGAAAATATTTTGTTTGCGCATCTTTTGAGCGGCGGACAAAGTACGGAATTGAGCTAAATCATAGTGTAGCACTTCGCGGTGTTCTTTACATATGAGGTAACCTACGCAGAATACCCTTTGCAAATTCCGTCCAGAAAAATAGCTGATTAACATTGCTTGCGTAAAACCCCTCAGAAGTAGCAAATTAGTTGAAGTTGCCTGGCAAAATTTTGAACAACATAGTTTTTTTAAGAAGGTCGCCTTACTTTGACTATAATGTTCAAAGACAATTTGGTGCACTGTGCGGCACTGATGTTATTGTGCTATGCTATGATATTATGATATGATATAATGTTATATGAAAGTTCAACGATATGAAATAGATGCACGTTAATTAACAACACGACAATATCACCCCAATGAAAAGTGATCTAGCGTCTAAGATGGAATATGTCAACAAGCCCAAATACATTGGCAATGGAAACGTAATTGCCAGCCAGTTCAGTTTTCGGATTCTGCATGCCACTTTCGCCAGACAGGGATTAAGATATGGAACCTGTATAATTAACTAGACATCGCGAATATCTTTGGTAACAGAATTGAAACAATAATTTAATGTTGGTTGACGTACCAACTTACCAAGAGCCTGATTGCTCCCATCGTCAACCCTCACCAGTGTCTACTTGCTAGGTGTGGGCGGATTCGGTTATTTAGTACTGGGTGCAAGCAAAATTGAAGCTAAAAAATAGTATGCATAAAACTGTTATCTTGAGACGTCACCTTGTGATGTCTACAACGCCAGATGAAACCCCAGAAAAATCACGGTTACTTATCCAAGCGCGGCTCTTAGTAGGTCCTGCAAGGCGATCACATTGTGAAAAGTCAGGCAAATGGCTCATTGTTCCGGGGCCCAAAAGCAAGGTCTACAAAGTGTTTGTAATCAGGCTTCAACGTGTGTCAGTGTCGACATGCTCAAAACTTTGGCAAAATAGTTTCATTGCAACAGCCATATGGCCACACTCTCTGGGCTTGCGTGGACCAACTGAGGTTGACCTCATGGCACGCTCACTTGGCTGATTGCCCGATGCACGGAAGACCGCGTTTTCACAGCGAACCGAAAAATATTGATACGTGCACTTTCGCCAGGAGGACGTGGAGGACCTCCACATAGCGGGTATGCCAGTCATCAAAGCAATAATCGTGATGTGACATTCTGCTTCGCGAATAGCGTCGATCGGCACGGCCAGCCCTCTGAACAGAGACCACAGGAGACATCGTCCGTCAGCGCAGAACGCCACTTAGGTTGGAGACGGTTATCCCACAACTTAAGAGGGTGACTTTATGTGCGGTGGACGGATGTTGACCTGACGTAGCTGAGTTTGTGCAATTAAACGCTTCTTGCAGCTTGTGGCCTTGCGTGGCTCCAGCAACTTCGTATTCCCGAACGGCCGTTCAAACTGCTTGTGCAAATTTTCCACTTGTGATGGCTGTGGCCTGGGAACAACAGATAGAGGATCAGATTTAGTAGGCCAGCCTCCGCTGATGAATGGGTATTTAGGCAACGCAAATTAGGTTAATGACTTACCGCAGGGGAACGAGCGGCTCCTGAAGACCGAAAACAGATGCACGTGGGGTAGCCATATAGACTGACGAAAGGTGTAGGTGCAGGTGCCACCCGTTTGAGAAAATTTTGTGGTTTATGCCAAAAACTAACTTACTGAAAACAGGTTTCTCATCTTAAGGCAATATATGTGATGGTACATTAGATTTGGCGCACTCATGCCAATGTGACCAAGAGCTTGATTGGTGGCATGCGTCATCATTCGGGAAACTACACGAAGAATGCAGCTGGTACCCTTGTAAATGTATCAGCGGTCACGGTGATAAGTGGTGTGCATCTCATTGTTGCGCATGAGCCTATCTCTTGCCAGTAGACCCTCTAGATGTCCTGCTCCAGGCTATCGGCGTGACGTATGCGCCTTTCCAGACGGTTGACAGTTACATTCTTGAAATGTAGCAAATCGCGCTGTGCATGAATGGCCCACTTTCGAATGATGTAAAACCCCTGGGCACTCAAAAAGAATACAAAGCCAGGGTCGGTCCGCGCAGGATCTGCAAATCGCTGAAACCTACGTGGTTGTCAGGTAGACAGTCACTTATTCAATCGTGGTATCAGAGTAGGTCATGCAGTGAAATACGTCAGCTGTAGTTGGAAATTGTCTGCAACACTTGCAACTATGAGACGAGGCGTGGTATATTGGATGGCTTGTGGTGCTAGAAGATAGCATAATATTATGTGCCGCAGCCAAACACAGCCTTGACAGCCTGCAACTGCGAAATCATCTCGTACATGATGAACGTCCAAACGGGTTACTACCCAAACATCATGTCGTTTAATGAGCTAAACAGTGCTCGCTTTCGACGAAAGCGCGCGTGACGAGTCGTCCGGTGCTCATGCTATCTGTCACAAGGGAAGTTTATAGCTTTTACCTGCATACTGTACGTTTGGTGCACAAAATAATCTACTCAAGGTGGTTCGTGACTTAAGTAGCATGAATGTCCACAACGTCCGCGAAACGACTAAATAATGCAAGTATTTTGGTGCGGGAAAAAACGTAGATGGCTGAAGCCACCAGTTGCCGATTCCTACACTCGTTCGTGCCAAATTATCGGACTTCGGCTAGAATCAACGACATGTGGTCTGAGAACTCGAAAAAGTAAACACCTTAAAATATGGGTCAGCACTTAACGCCATAGTTGTTGATATCTCGAATAGTCAGTATCTTCCCGAATTGATCTGAGACATGTTAACAAACCTGTGCTGACCGCGTCCCATGCTAAGAATGCGAACTGCGCTCCTTCAATTCGCCGCTTGTCAGGTGCCAGTTGATAGGGAGCCCGTAAAACGAAACTTCCTCATTCGGTGGTTGCGCTCTAGGTGGCAGGAGGAAACACTCAATTAGTCACCTCACGTACGTATATAGAATATATACGTACGTATATACGTAAACGGTGCACGCTCTGCTATCGATCACAGACATTGAAGGATACACTTACTGGCTGAGACCAATTCCGCGGGAATTGCTTGATCTATGGGGGCGCTTACTGCTATGGTTGAAAGCTTTTTTAAACAAAAGCTACATATTGCTGCTTTTTTGGGGGTACGCACTTTCAAATGCATTGGAGGAAGAAGTCGACGAGCTGATGCTTTCCAAAAAATCGCTGATAACCTAAATCAACAAATTACTGAGCCATGGCAGCCTTTAAAAATATGAATCCCGCACCCATGATGGACCTGGAGTTGATTTAAACAACAAGTAACAAAACTGCAGCCGCATGGGAGGCTCCAAGGTTTCGATAACTACCATCGAATTTCAAACATCCGCAGTGAAGTTGCCCTACTACGAACTACCGTTTCAGGGAAATTCGGGGTGTGCGTCTGAGGGTGGGAGAATCTCATTGCCCAGCCCTAAGGGTCTAATTAAGTGATGCTGTACCATTGTTCCTCTAGTGTGTTTCAGATGCACCCAAGCTGCCGAGCAGCAAGAACAGCTCCGAGAAGCCCAGGTGAAGGCCTTCGTCCTGTGTATCAACCAGTGTATCCACCATTTCGTATTGACGTGGCATTCGCCATTTTACGGATGATCCGACGCACCTTGCCCTGTATTACTCGCATGGACTTCTAAATACTCTATGGGGTCGACGTCAAACCGCTCCTGGAGTACGCCAACCGAGTTGTCTACTCAGGACGCACGAAAGACTTCACCCTCACTGAGCGTGTCCAGCAAGCCACTACGAGAATGGTTGCCGGCCTCAAATCCGTGAACTACGAAACGCGTCTCGCGATGCTTGATCTCTTTCCCCTGGAGTACCGTCGCCTCCGAGGGGACCTAATTCTTACTTATGCCCTGTTTGAACAAAGCTTGGCCAACCGTTTTTCACCGTTGACCCGACAAACACATGGCGGGGACATAGTCAGAAGTTCATTAAGCTCCCAGCGCACACATTCATGAGGCAAAATTTTTTCATTTCGAGTAGTAGCTGCGTGGAATGACCTTCCTCCGACGGTTGTACACGCCCCTTTTAGAACCCAGTTTAAAGCACTATTAGGCATATATTTATGCGAATCCTCGCGCTGGCAAGCAAACTGGCCCGCGCTGAGAACATAAAGAGCAGTGCTACACCCTTTTTTCACTTGTGCCTTTCAGGTGAACGACAGCCACTTACGGACAAGAACAAAACCGACCCGGGAAACTTGGGCAAAAGCCTCGATCCTGTGTATCAATCCGTTAATCCGTGACGTAAACACCTGGTGTTCTTAGTGGACTGGAGCCGGTGGAGCGTGTTTTGAAACTCGACCGTCATGTTTGCGGGCGTGGCGCTCCCAGTTTTCACCGCCTGTTTCTTGTGTCTCGTAGTAACAGTGCTTGTTTGGTTCTTGTTACGAAAGAAGCGTTCAAGCGTGTTGATCCTCGGTATATGTGATTCCGGCAAAACGACTCTATTTGCTCAACTTCACCATGGTGCCACTATGCCTACTCATACGTCCTTGAAGGAAAATATAGGAAAGTTCCAAACAGAAAAAGAGGTATGCTGAGTTTGACAGTCATCACTTCTAGAATCTTACCTTGGTTGATGTTCCTGGTCATGAGAAAGTTAGGTATGAGTGTTTTAGCAAATTCAAGTGTGACACGAGGTATATATGGTGCTCTTGAAATGACTGTTCCTAATCAGAGCGTCACTGTTTGTGATAGACTCAAAAAACATACAGACAGAACTGAAGGACGTGGCGGAGTATGTTTTTCTCTTTCGATAACTTTGAAGATTTATGTACAACGTTCTGACGGACCCGGAGATTGTGTCCTGCCGACCAAAGTTCCTGATCGTCTGCAACAAGCAGGATTGTACCTCGGCAAAGGGGTCAGTGGTTGTCAGAAACCTTCTTGAAAAGGAACTGTGAGTGAATAAGTTTTTCTGTCCTAAAATTTCCCACTCGGCTTGTCCGATGAACTTTTTGTATGAACTTTTGTATGTTTATCCGAACTTCCAGTTAAAGTTCAGTTAGCTCCATTAAATCCAGGGTGCACTACCATCCACATGGTTGTGAGTGGACGGTTGTAGTGCCTTAGACTTGCATCTCTTTCATAGTTGTGGTGATCAAGTTGTGGTAGTGAGAAATCAGTTTTGTTCGTTTACCTTGGCTGACTTCCTAAACGCAAGTGAGAATGACCTTTGCGGTAAACATGTTGCAGTTAGTCGGAACACAAGACTGCTACTCATTGGAGTCTTCCGTGTGTGGACTGTTGTACGGGCTATTGGATGTGTTTCTGGTCTCTAACGAAGGAAGCAGGAAAGGAAGCAACCCGAAGGAAGCACGAGAGCTGAGATACTGCCAAGTTGCCCAAGCCTAGACAGGGGAAGTTGAGAGGCAGAGGTCGGGCTCGAACCACAGACCGTACGATTAGTTAGTTCACGCTCTACCCACTTGAGCCATCTCGTCCCGGTCTCTAACGAAACCTCAGAACTATGGTGTTGAGGTTGTCCATGCATTGCATTGCATTTGTTAACTTTGGAATGGCAGTATCGCGTACTACCAGCCTCTCGTGATGCATTGATAATCAAAATTATCGCTATTAGTGTTGGCGTTATTGCTTCACTGCCACCACTAGGTTTATCTAACTTCATTTAAAGAAAAGAAAGAGGACAAAAGAGTGCCAGAGAGAATCTGGCGCTGGTTTGTCACACGAATTCTGGGGTGCCTTTACTCAGAGAAGCTCAGCCAAACAATCTGAAAAGAAACTGACAGCGCGAAGGCCGCATATATCAAGGAGTTGCAATTTCTCCAGCGCAGAAAAGGTCACAGGGACCCCATCGTGCAAAGCAGGCCTCATCACCAACTTAAACTCTTCGTTGTCTCTTTCTGCCAAGTAATACGCTGTTCACCTCGAAGTTCGTGCCATTTGGAAGGTGGCACGAAAAACAACACTGGTCTCTGTAGGCTGTTTCGGCATGCATAGCGCCGGCTTCTCAGTGGCTAAGTTGGGTGTGCGCGTTTTCCGTGGACCTGAAAAGTGCACTGAGAAGCATCAGTGGACAAGTGCATGGTCAGAGTCCACATTAGTATTCCAAGATTGACAGGCCGTGATTGGTCTTTGCCACCGGTAGCTGATGGTGATGTTTTTGGATTCCGGACTAGTTAGTTGGTGAGCACCACGTCGTCAAGCGATTTCCGCTGTTCCGGAAGTTGCTATTGTAAAGGATCAGTCTGTGATTAGAACACACTTGAAGCAGACGCTCTCCATTGTCCCTGCGTCTCGCATCCAACCCAAGAAGTCAACTTAGTTGCGCATAAGCAGCGCTTGGTCCACCTATCCGGGCGTTCAGGTCCCTTGCAACAAGTATGAGATCAACCTGCTGTAAAAGAGCACCCCGAGCTCCGTTGGGGCGTAAGCAGGCACAATAAATAAGGTGCGATGAACTTCACTTTGCCAAGACGTCGGGTGAACTGCAAATATTAACGGGTGCCACCCAAGTAGAGACGCTTCCACTCGATCGATTAATATAATACAACACACCATCCACTCTGGCTTATCCGTCTCCAGTGGTCTCTGCATCATAGGCTTGTAGCCAGAACCAGGAACAGAGACGTGAGGTAGTCAGTTCAACTACAGCACTTGAGTCCTGCATCCTTGTTTCCGACAAACAGCATAAATCAATGCATATGGAATTCAGCTTACGAACAAGAGCTACCTATCTCGCTGGCTTCGGTGTGCGAACATTAAAGGCAGCTTGATAGACCGACTTTCGGGTTTCGAAACAGATTTCGAAGTGTTTAGCGTTGTTACTGAATTCGGACGCACACAAACTGAAGCTGTATGCGATGTATGGTGAATAAAGCGGTCAGTCATAGTGCTGGGACTTGTGGTGAGAGTATTGAAAATGGAATCGAGTAAGGCAGAACGGGGAATGCGTTAAAGTGCAAGAAGGGGGCGTCAGCAGTAGTCTGTTTTCGCTTTCCGGCTCTGCTACATACAGCGAGTAAGGTGACCTGGTTGGTAACACCACGCGTCGGCCAATAATATTATTGTTGGTTGTGTGTATCATGGTTGCATGAGGGCTCGTTTACTTCCAGGGCGCCTACGTCTTGACAGGGAAAGTCGAGAGGCAAAGCTCCGGTTCGGACCTTCCGTCAGTGAAAATATTATTGTTGGTTGTGTGTATCATGGTTGCATGAGGGCTCGTTTACTTCCAGGGCGCCTACGTCTTGACAGGGAAAGTCGAGAGGCAAAGGTCCGGTTCGGACCTTCCCGTCAGTGAATTCGTGCTCTAACCACTGAGCCCATCTTGACCATTAGGGCCCTCGATTAAAGCCTTTAGCACAAAGGCCTGGTCGCTAGGCAGCAGTGTTCAGCGGGAAATGCGATTGCATTACCATTTTATGAGACAATTTGCCACACACGTTCCAATTCTCAACCTGAAATATGTGTTCATCAGACCCCTAACCATTGGTTAACCTGCTGATAGTCGCTCGAAGGATGTACATATCTCAAAGGCCATGTTTGCTGATTGCTGTCACTTGTGGTATCAAAGAGCTTGTCAATGTGTCTCAAGATTCGCTGCAGTTTGGACTATGATGTTGCGTGTTTGAGAAACATGCCTTCTGTGACCGGATGTGAGGCGTCTTCAGGTTTTTGACTACCGATGTCTCGGGAGCGTTCCTGGTGTTGGATGGGTCAACCATTTCGTAACGAGATACTGAGAAAACGGGTGTTTGGCAGGTACTTCAATCGTGGATAACACCAACCGCTTTGGCTTGGTCATGTTTTACGCATACCAAAACAGTCTACTGACACCATTGTTGCTCTCCTTTTCCTCCAGAATGGCGCAGCCCGCGAGATGGGCAACGTATGGCTTTGCAGAAGGGTTTGAAAGGGGGATTTTGGGTGTTGTTGTTCCCCGATTAGAGCGGACACGCAAACCAAAACATCACAACAGAGTGGCAGACCACCCATTCACGCCATCTGATGCGATATCTAGTTGAAAAACAGTGTCCCTGTAAATCAGTCTGCGCCGCCTGAAGACCAACATACAATATGAGTATACTAAGTGACGTCGTCTTTATATTGTTCTGGATAGGACTTCAACGTTTACAACCTAAAACTAATACGTTATTTATGCCTCACGGTTTGATATGTGCTTCCCACCTACAAAGTGTGTATTGCTGCTGCAAGAGCTCTAACACAAACCTCATGCTGATGGATGAGCCGATTAAGGTAGCGTACATTTTCGTTTACTTGAGCTGCTGTATCAGTCCCGGTGATCTAGCCAAAGATGATATTTCCACCCGTATTATGAAGGCTAGGGCAGCTTTCGTACCAGTGTCACCTGTGACATAGGCTTGACACCAGCTTATCGGTCAAGAGTAGAGTTTCCAATGCTGCGATGCCCTCCATATTATAACGCAGGTCAGAAGCATGGCCGCTGTGCGCTGAGGTCCTCAAAAAAACTTTCAGCATTTGGCCGTACGTGTTTTCGAGGTATTGCGCGAGGCTGATGGGAACGGCGGATCAGTAATACTAAAAAAGATTATATTGCAGTATATTGTTACGATGAGTCGTCCTCAGGAAAATTGTAGCGGTCATTGCCCGTAAATCAGAGGGGATGCATGTTGATATGTGCCGCTTGTTGGACACTTCTTATTGACTCAATATAACCTCTGTAACTATGTTGTCCTCGTGCAAGCCACTTTGGCTGGTGTGAACATAGCCCCTAGTAATCATGGCGATGTCATTATTTTGAAATAGGAAGCTCTCGACAGTTACAATGCTGGGGTCTTCCAGGAAGAATACATATAGGGGTGCTCAGTCAGATTGCTCCGCAGGTGGAATTCCGGGTATCAGCATTATTGTGCTGACTAGGGATGGCAACCATGATTCGGCCGTCTGTCGTCAGACGAAATTTCACTCACCCTCGATAAGGTAACTGGCAACATCTAACGGGTCGCGCTGGTAGGGTTACTGCTTCGCGTGCCGGACGACCGTTCGCCCCAATGAGCCCTTTTAGTTAAATCTTATGCCAAATGGTAGCAAAACGTGAAGTCAGTTCTGTCACCTTCTTAGCTATAGTCTTCCTGGATAGACTCCGGGATGAGGCACGTGTTTGGAAATATTGTTAGTCACGTGATTACTGACTCCTGAATCATAGCTGTCGCGAAAGAAGAGCCCATTAGTCCCCCCAAATGAGGTTTTACCCCACCCTTCCTGGAAGGATAATGAACATGATTTTGCAAATAGCCGATCCGCGGGTGATGGAGGAAGCTTTCGAGACGAGGAACAAGCCCCCTCAGCTGCTAGCCAGAGGACGAGGATCAATGTCAGAATACGCAGAGCAATACACCGAAGAAAAATTTTCCTCTAAGTAGCACTCGACTGCCTGCCTTGTTATTCTTGGAAGAATAACAGGAATCAGTGTCGAGAGAGGTTAATCAAAAATCGGAACCAATTCGGCATAACATTTCTTCGATTTAACAGGCTACCCGGGACGGACAGTTTCCATCCTGTTACTTTGAGTAACTCGGTAACATCCGTGCTACAACGAAACGACAGCATAGTAGTATTCAGAGCTTCAAGAGGGGCACTAAGGCCATCGTGATGCCAGCCTGACAGCCGTTGATATGCAAGTTATCTTGCGTAGAGTGTTTCAATTACCGAAGGAGTTGTTTCCCTGGTCCTGATCTCGCTTCGATGGCATACTACCCATTGAGCTACACGAGAAGACAGTTCACTATACAAAGTCACTACCAGATGGTCAATGGATAGAGGTGTGACATACGCAGTATTCTGCAGCTTTGGCGTTGGAAGGAGTGCAACAACTTGTTTCCTACTAGTCGGTACATTGCGGTTGGGCTTGTGAACCTCCAAACCTTCAGTCAGACCGTGTGGAAAGAAATTAACACCATTGATATCGGTTGAATGCCATTCCTCGCAGCGACTCTAGAAAGTTCACGGGGCCCCAATAACACCCACGGTCACCGAAAGCTCTTTCGCACCTGCCAAATCTTACGTCCGTCTCTCTCCGCCATTCGGAAGGAGAGATGGAGAGCAACACTCGCCTCGGCACATGTCCGAAGCACCAAGCTGGATGCTTCCTGCGACCGATAAACCGGTTACACAACCAAACACTCGTTCTTCAATCACTTCGCGACTGATTCCTGGACTCTATGTGATACCAGCAACGCTTCTGAGATATCGGTGGTCAAAGACCTGAAGATGTCTCAGATGGTCTGCTCACAAAGGCCGTCTCGCAACCATACAACAACAGCTCTTATTGTAGTCTGGTACTTGGGACCCTTGGTATCCAGTGATATGCTTTTAAAAGCCACGTATGGTGCAGACCTGCATGCGTAATTCGAGCTTTTGAGCTCCTTGCACTGACTACTGCATTACCGTCAGAGTTAACACAACTACTGGGTTATGAAAAATTCTCCACAGCTTCCAGTGTTTGTTGAATGGCGAGAGGTGTGTCCAGAGACTGAAGCATGCTTTTGCACCTTGATACAGGACACATTGAGGAAGATCGTACAATGATGGTCAGTTTATTCAACCGTGCTTGTACTCTCTTTCTCTCTGCGTCTCTAAAGATTAGGACGATCACGTCTGCTTCTCCATATCGACGAGATTCCCATTGCCACCAGGTTGCACATTGAGGTTTCGAGGACCCTCCGAGGGTCACGTGTTGATTGCCTCCTCGAATCTGAATTAGTTCTGTTTTCGAGCCATCAAGTGTGTTTTAAGGGTCGAGACAGCCCCGTAGTTGAGACGCAAACTCACTGACCGGAAGGCCTCTGGTTCGAACCCAACCCCTGCTTTTCGACTGTTCTTGTCTGGCTCTCGTGCTTCCTTCGGGTGATGTGACAACTAGGCACCAACCGGATGTTGCAGCTGATCGATTGTTATTCTTATTACTTAGAGTCTGTTGCAAATTCCCCGGTGGATGGTACGTCTTGCTGACGATTCTCAATAGAGATGGGACAGCTTTGCGGTTGGCTTTTTGGCATAAGCTGACTTCAATTGCAAGACGAAATCTCTATTGAAGGTTGCTGTAATCTCAAGTTACCAACAAGTTGGCTCTATCTGCTGGTTATCATGTATGAAAAACCGCCGATAAAAGATCCCGGTAGCTGTGTGGTGAATGTGAATCCACCCTGTTCCACCAACATCTTTATTTCTCCGTCTCTTTCTTTATCTAAGATGACCACCAAACCAGTTCACACCTCGCTCACCACTGTGGATAAGGAGTTTGCCTGGCAGTTGTTTAGGTACATATTTTCACTGATGTATCCGAATACACGCAATAGCTTTTCCATATCCCATACAGCGGGCAGTGCATGTCTAACTGTCAGATCCCAGTGTCTTCTCTTCGAAGGCGTCCGGTTTTGAGGTGGCTACAGTTCTCCGGTCGAATAGGCTTGCTTGCAACTAACAAACAGACCAGCTTTCTCGAATTAGATTGAAACGCCAAGCTCTCTGTATCAACCAGTTCACCAGTCTGTGCACAATCAATTTTAAATAGTATGATTTGTGATTAATGTAGTAACGACGCACCTTATCGGTTAGTTGAAGTTGTTTGTTTGCTGCTCTGTCCATGGAATTGTTTCTTTGGCAACCAGCGCTAGCTTCCTAGGTTGCAACTCGCCTTTCGGGATTGCCAGCGATATAGTTGTCCATTCCCTCGGCTGTGAGGAGGCAAGAACTCTGTACCTTGAAACAGCTCACGGCAAAGTCGGCCTTGGGCAACGTATTTTCTAAGCTTTCCTCAACGGCAGAAAAAGAAATAATCGCTCAGTCGTAACACTTTCGGTGCCCAGCTGCCACGCTACCCGAAAGAAGTACAAGGGCTGATATACTGTCAGTTTGCCTAAGCCCAGCCAGGAGCAGTGGAGATGCCGGGGTTAGTTCGAATCACGGACCTCTCGGTCAGTAAGCTCGCACCTTGACCACTGAGCTATCTCGACCGAATGGTGCCGCGAGTAAATTCCCTTATTTGCCCTTCCACCGGGCTTTCTTTACGGCTGTAAAAGTGGCTTCTCCAGGGATCGTCTCAGTCTATCGGAGTGACACTGGCAAGTAGATCGGTTTAGCTCTTGCGAAAACTGATGAACTGACATTTCAGTATACAGTCTTTGGGCACGGAATTGCTAACGGTATGTTAATGGTTCCACGAAAACGTCAACCAACTGTCGTGTTTGGCGGAAAATTGCATCGAGGTGTGCGTGGAAAATCGTTAATCTCTTTGGTGGTGTTTTAGGCCCGACATTGCAGCAAGTTCATTATGACGTCGCTGTGTTCTTCTAATTGGTGATTTCGAAGGCGAACGTTGTGAGCGCTTCGAGGGCTTTCCAGTAGGGTCGCAGTGCCAAACTTGTAATAGTCAGTGAAGGAAGAAGTCAACAGTTCATCATCATCGACAGCATGTCATCAGTGTTCCACACTGGTGCTTCGCTACCGTAAGATCAACAGCGAAATAACTGGAAAAAGGTGAACAGTTATTTCGGAATGAACTGTCGAAAACCATGTGGCACCATAAGAACCACCATGCAGCATATACCCTGAAAATATGGCACGGATGCACTGTCCTCAAGAAAATTTTCCCACTGGATGGTGTCAACCTGGTGGGGTTCAGGAGAACAATAGAAAATATAGTAGATTTAGGAGACCGCAGTCCATACAGTTGCCCGCGATGTATGGCTGCGACCTACACATTTTACAAACTTTAGGTGATCCTCACAAACGTTGCCCATTGACACAACCCATAGCGTTTAAGTGCCGTCCACTTTAGTGCATAGCTGACGCAATTCTACCTTGTCAAAGAACGTCAAAAGTCCGTCAGTTAACTGGTGGCGTCGTAGTCTCATATACTTGGTGAACTAGGTATTCAAACTTGCCCATCAAGTTGTACTCGATAACAAGTAGGAATTCGGCGTGTCCAGCAGGTTACATGAG
>NW_008751660.1:4425624-4450090 GCF_000715545.1 Opisthorchis viverrini
TTACTTACATGAGGAGGCCGTGATTTGCCATTCTGAGCTTTTTCAACACGACTGCTGGTCAGCGCATTTAATCAGCCGTAAACTACGTACCAAGAACATATTGATTTTAGCTGTTACAGTTTCGGTCATCGAAAGGTGGGAGATCGGGAAGGCATAGTCAAGCGTTATAGTCGATCAGACCAATGACAGTCAGCAGTATGTAGGCTCTACTCATAAATCGGTACACTGGTGCCCTCCATGGAGGAGCGCTCTTCTAAAAGAGACGTGGTGTGGTCGGTTTACGACTCTACGAGGATTATGGGCAAGTATGTATTCGTGGGTACTGAAAATCGGCGGTATCTACGTACATCCGACCAGTCGATGTGTACCGTAACCTGCTCGGAAAACACTCGTGTCATGTGCTGGCCGGACGATATTTTGCTTTCGTGTCTGAGGATAAAAATAATACGCTGCTGAAACTTTCATCAGTGATTGGCGTGTGCGCAGGAAATATTTTTTACATGAACGACTACGTTGTCCTCTTTGGAGGGTCAGCACTGTCAGTGGATGTTCATGTCATTGTAAGCCGCAATCATTTTGGCCGGACACGAATGTATACACAGACAACTGTTATGAAACAATGCTATCATGCGAGCGACCACTCATCCCAATACGTCTGCGGATATAGTGAAATGCGGCGGCGGCGACAACGTTGGTTTTTATCTGATACAGTTCTACTGTTGGTTGCAATATCTCTCTTTGCACCTGGCTGCGGGTAATATGGTTACTCGAGGACTGAATACGGCTATCACTCTACGTTACCACCTATCCCTTTCCTAGTAAATTCACTTGAATGAACTTGAAATCGCATTGAGAGGAATCCGTGCCCGTTGGTAGTCGCCTCTGTGAGGTTCGCTTGGCAACATCTATAGGAGAATCCAGAGGAAGTGAGGTTCATCGCACTTTGTTTATTGTGTCTCCTTACGCCCCAACTAACTGTGTAGCTCTGAATCTGCCAGGGACAGTTTCTATGACGCTCTATTAGCCATTCTACAGCAGGCTAAAAGCCCAGATATCGTGATTGCTGGTGTTATGAACGCCCAGGTAGGCAGGCTAAGCGCTGCTAAGGCCCGACTGGGTGGTTGTCTTGGTTTGGACACGAGACGCACAGACAACGGAGACCGCTTACTATGTGTGTGTGCCGACCACAGACTGTTCCTTTGTAGTACGAATTTCCGTAATAGCGGATATCGCCCGACAACGTAGTGCTCATCTACAAACCAACCCCGAATCCAAATAGACCACATCGCCGTCAGTAATCGGAGGTGAGGGTTGAGCGATTTTCAGGTGTACGTAAAACGCACACACCTCGCTTAGCCATTCAAAGCTAATGGACCGAGAAGTCAAACGCAACTATCACAACCAGCTCCTAGAATGCCCGCAGGATGGTACGGTGTCGGACATAAACGGCCACTGTGAAAAAATATCCAAAGCGCTATTCAAAGCCGGAACGTCTGCTTGCGGCACAACCCAGCCTCATCCAAGCATTGTATCTATGATAGGACCGTGTCTTGGAGACCCGGCGACAGATTCCACCTGGCCACCACCACAACTCCTTCCGGCGCACCATCCGACGCCAGGTGAAACTGAGTGTTCGCGCAGGCCGAGAAGCTTGGTGGACCCGAAAGGCCGAAGAAATGGAAGATGCAAAGAATGCTGTAATCGTGCGCAAACTGTTTCTCTTGTCAGTGAAACAATCAGGGACAAAAATGGCTCCGTGATATGCAGCAAAGCAGAACATTTGGACCTCTGGGCACAGTACTTCGCGCAGCAATCCAGCTGGCCATTTGCCACCTTCAACAGAAAGGTGGACCGTAAATATGGAGCCGTCTTCAGTCTCAAAAGTGTCCAAATGCAATTCTCTATTCAAGCGCCGTTGTACTGTTGGTCCTGACGACCTTTCAGCTGCTCTTTTTAATGACGGCAATGGGCTTCTCATCCAGTCACCGTCTACGGTCTATCTGGAAGAAGGAGACCATCCCAGACAACTGGGGTGAATCGATGGTGGTGCCCATTCTTAAGAAGGGTACTTGCAGTGAATGTAGCAACCACAGCGGTGTTAGTTTGACGGCTGTTGTGACAAGGCTTCTGGAGCCATTGGTTCTTCGTCGTCTTACGGTGGCACGCGAAACCTTGACTAGTGAGAATCAGGCGGGATTTCGACCGGGTAGAGGCTGCGTTGACCACATCTTCACACTCCGTTAGAGCAATGCCACATGTATAGATGACCCACAGTCCTGGTATTTCCTGACTTCAAGGGTGCGTTTGATTCTGTCGATCAATCAGTTCTGTTAACTGCACTTGCTCAACAGGTTATGCCCCGGAAGTTTGTAAACATAATCTGACACCTACATTCGCATACTTTTGGATGGGTGAGAATGTATGGTGAGCTCTCCAAAAGCTTCCCTACAAAAAGTGGTGTCAGACAAGGATGTTCACTCTCTCCATTGTCCAGCTTTGTCATCGATGAAATAATGAGGCGAACACTGGACGGTCTTTAAACCCCGGTGTTCAAATTATTGCTGATGAGAGCCTTGTCGATCTGGAGTACTCAGATAACATCGCCATCATCTTGGAAAACCCTGTTGAATAAACTGACCACTATCATACCATCTTTTGGGGGCGAGATGGCGCAATTGGTTAGGGGGCGAATTTACTGACCAGAAAGTCCGTGGTTCGAATCCGACCCTCGCCACTCGACTTCTCTGTCTAGGCTTGGGCAACCTGGCAGTATCCCAGCCCTCGTGCTTCCTTCGGGTGGCATGGCAGCTAGGCACCGGAAGGGTGCTACAGCTGAACGCTGTTTTTATCCCATCTTTTGCCGTGCGCCTTCAAAGTGCAAAGTCATGCTTCCGAATGTGCGCTCTGCAAACATATCCCTTACAATTCAAGGAGAATCACAGGATTGTGGAAAACTTTACATACCTCGCTAGTTGTATTAGCTGAGGAAGTCAGTGCAAGAATCTCAAAGGTTCGAATCACGTTTGCCAATTAGCGTCACTTGTGGCGTCGAAAAAGCGTCTCGCTAGATCTTAAGGGTCACGCGTACCAGGCTACAGTAAGGGCTGTGTTGTTGTAGGGATGTGAGACATGGGTTCTGCGGACAGATGATGTGAGGCGTCCTCACCGGTGCCTCAAAAGCGTGGCTGGTTTTGGACGACGTCAGCGGATTAGCAATGAGTTGATTAGAAAACGGGTATTTGGTTGTGCTGCGCGTACCTAAATCTGGGAAAACATCCAGCACCATCGACCACGATGGCTTGGTCATGTGCTACGCATGCCAAAACACATTCTACCGAGACGAGTGTTGTTCTCCGTGTCTCCTTCAGAATGGCGCCAACCGCGAGGTGGACAACGTATGACATAGCAGAAGGGCGTGAAAGATATCACGGAGTTTGGGTTCATGCTGTCGGTTTCTTTCCATATTGTCTGATTGAGCGCCTGGATGTGTAGGCACCTCAGAATACTTGATATAGACCAGCACTAGGCCCCTTCCCTCACCCACTCTTTTTCCGTTCTTTCCCTTCTAGGGCTTTAACTATAATTAGACGAATCTTACGGTTGTATAGCAGTGGAGCATAAGTGTCAATACTGATGTTGCTGTCTTTGATGATGACACGACTCGGCAAAGATGACTGTCTGAAGCAAACTGTCCTTTGGCCTATCATAACCTGTGGGGTATGGTCAGATGATTTACCGAGGGAGAGTCAAAGTTCGAAGACGGTCCGCATACAGCAACTACGTCTCTGTGCTGCAGGCACCTCAGTCCTATAAAACATTCAGCATCATCGACTACGACGGCTCGGTCATGTGCTACGCATGCCGAAACACCGTCTACCGAGACGAGTGTTGTTCTCCGTGCCTCCTTCAGGATGGCGCAAACCGCGAGATGGACGGCACATGACTTGGCAGAAAGGCGTGAAAGAGATCACGAAGAGTTTGGGTGTTGTTGGTGTCGTACGCCTTCCACTACGGAGTGGTTGTACGGCAGTGAAGCATCAATGGCAACACTGATGTTGGTGTGCATATGCACAGGAGAGAACAACCGTAGCCTGGTCCAAAGCAGACTGAAAAAAATACTTGTTTGGTCTGTGGATTTGGGTGATTGTAGCCACTAACTTCGTTTGTAGTAATACACCCTTGCACACATGCTCGCGATCGATTTAGCTGATAATTTATGATTCTATTCGTGACTTATCCTCTGCCTCTGAGTATATCTTTTTTCTCCATTTGACACCACTTCTCTCCCTGCTTACAGAAACACTCTCATGTTGACGAGGACGGGCGCCCTGGCGGGACTTGACCAAACCTCTAAATCAGTGCAAGTAACTCTCGCAAAGCCCGGCACAGTTTTCACATTTTCCACGAGCCGACTTCCGATCGAATTTGCCGAATGTTCTGCATTGTCGGATGTTTCGCCGATCAAGATTTGGTTGAAATCTGTCTGATGTTAAATGTACCTGTTACAGCGAGGTTCTGCAATAACACTTTGCCCTACTGTGATGTTTTGCTCATTGATACGTCAAAGTACTGTCATTATTTTGGGCTATGAGTAGCACTCAGTCGTTCTCGTCTGATGATATTCGATATCTTTTGCTGTTGACCAATAGCTATCGACACGAAGTCGCCTGTCTTTCATGTGAGAAACATCATACAATGTGATAATTCTCGAGCCAGCGGTGTCTGTATCTTTTTGCTACTGAGGGACGCAGGTGTTTCCTACATGGTGAGAGAATAAGCCCCATCTATCTGTGACGTCCCTCATACCTGACATCGATGCCGAGAGAGCGATTGGGGCTCTAGTTTACAGCTGATTCATCATTAGGCTCAGTAAGAGGACTCAACTTCACATGCGACTAACCGGGTCATTGTCTTCGGGACGTTGTGTAAATTCGATTCAGTGTTTGATAGTATTACACAGGGAGGGTCCTAGCTACTGTCGAGGTCATCCCCATTGCTATTCGGCGTGTTTGGATTTTCTCGCAGTTGCTTGTGACGGATTTTCTCGAATGCAAGCTGAGGTTGAAGCACTGTTTAGTCCCAAGTATTGTATAGTCCGTAGGCTATTTCGGAACACCGATAGACCTGTTTGACATAGGCTCAGATATGTGTAAATTTTCATCCAAGAACGTGACTTCGAAATATTGGTAAAGCAGATTATCGCCGTTAAGTAACACAAGTTGCGCGTTTTCCTGTGAGCGACTGAATTTTCACTATAAGCCCCATTTCAATGAGTTGTATGATGACTCGATGGACGGTTAGGTGCTTGCGATCAGCCCGTTCTACCTCAGTGAATAAATGGATTCCCAGCAGTTATCTCAAACAGAATCAGGGATCGTTTTCTCCGCCTTATTCCAAGTGCCGTTGAGCATGTGGCTGAAGCTCACACCATGCCTTACGGACTTAGTGAGTATAAATCTCTTTCTCGGTAACAGTAGATATATTGTAACAGCAATATCGGAGAAAGAATGTTTAGCGGTATCCTCACATTAAATTACTTGAACGGCTTAAACAAATGATTCACGGCATCATACATCAGCTAAAAACTGGTGCGACGCGTTCGGTATTTATTCGGGCTGACCAGGAACTCGGGACGTTTTCGAAGGGATTTAGAAAGAAACCACGTTGAGTGCGCTGAAAACTTGCTTCTTTAACTACGAGTTTGAATAAACCTTACACGCATAGTTCGGTAGTCTGTGTCCATTTCGTCGGTTGATTCTCGGTGATTTTTAGTGGACTACTGCGGTAGTCTTCCACTAACCACTGCTGCATTGCTGTCAGGGTTTTGAGCCGGACACCGCCTCCGAGAGCTGTAACCGTCCTTCCGTCTTGTCTTGTGCCATTACACTATCTCATCCCCTATACAATCGCAGAATACGCAAATTGAGGTTACATCCAAGCCAAGCTCGATGAAATCAGATTAATCGCGTTCTTTGCTGCATACAGCAGAGTGAGTAAACGGAAACATGTCTGCTTATGTCTCCACTCTTCCTTTTGTGTTATCTTCACCTTCAACATCACACGCAGGAAGTTGACCAGATGCACACTACCACTTACACTTGCTGTCCCTAACACCTTGAGGTTGGAAACCCTCAAACTGTAATCAGTCATTGATATGGGGTACACTAATGATATTGCTCTTCTCAGACCGGATGAATAAATAGTGGAAATCATTTCAACTAGTCTAAATCAACCGCACATTTTCGCACGATACCCATGCTTGTAAATTCCAGTATATTCGTGGGTGGATTCTAAACCAAATCCTGTTTCCGACTGAACTCTTCCGCCACCTACCTGAACGGTAGTATTCAGGTAGCAGCAATAAAGGGATAGGGCGCCCCGATTCGTCAGAAGTACATCCTGGTTGTATCTGAGTTTAGGGAAAAACTTGATCGGCATCTTTGTGCCGATTACGTTGCTTCTCTCCGGGAGTGAGTACAGACGTAGTTGCAAGGATTTTGTCCAGCGTACCATATCGGTGAGCAGTCTCCGAATCCAGCTAACTGCAAACGTGGAGGCTCATTCCTTACTAACATTCACTCTGGAGTTTACATATTTCTTCTGATCGGTCTGTGGTCTCATGCGATCGTGACAAACCTAAAAAACGGGTTCTCATTCAGCAGTGGATAAAGAAATGGAAGATGCAAAGAATGCTGGAAACGTGCGCAAATTGTTCCACTTGATTCGTTCGACTGGTCCTCGGAAACCTCTTGTCAGTGAAACAATCAGGGACAAAAATGGCTCCGTGATATGCAGCAAAGCAGAACATTTGGACCTCTGGGCACAGTACTTCGCGCAGCAATCCAGCTGGCCATTTGCCACCTTCAACAGAAAGGTGGACCGTAAATATGGAGCCGTCTTCAGTCTCAAAAGTGTCCAAATGCAATTCTCTATTCAAGCGCCGTTGTACTGTTGGTCCTGACGACCTTTCAGCTGCTCTTTTTAATGACGGCAATGGGCTTCTCATCCAGTCACCGTCTACGGTCTATCTGGAAGAAGGAGACCATCCCAGACAACTGGGGTGAATCGATGGTGGTGCCCATTCTTAAGAAGGGTACTTGCAGTGAATGTAGCAACCACAGCGGTGTTAGTTTGACGGCTGTTGTGACAAGGCTTCTGGAGCCATTGGTTCTTCGTCGTCTTACGGTGGCACGCGAAACCTTGACTAGTGAGAATCAGGCGGGATTTCGACCGGGTAGAGGCTGCGTTGACCACATCTTCACACTCCGTTAGAGCAATGCCACATGTATAGATGACCCACAGTCCTCGTATTTCTTGACTTCAAGGATGCGTTTGATTCTGTCGATCAATCAGTTCTGTTAACTGCACTTGCTCAACAGGTTATGCCCCGGAAGTTTGTAAACATAATCTGACACCTACATTCGCATACTTTTGGATGGGTGAGAATGTATGGTGAGCTCTCCAAAAGCTTCCCTACAAAAAGTGGTGTCAGACAAGGATGTTCACTCTCTCCATTGTCCAACTTTGTCATCGATGAAATAATGAGGCGAACACTGGACGGTCTTTAAACCCCGGTGTTCAAATTATTGCTGATGAGAGCCTTGTCGATCTGGAGTACTCAGATAACATCGCCATCATCTTGGAAAACCCTGTTGAATAAACTGACCACTATCATACCATCTTTTGGGGGCGAGATGGCGCAATTGGTTAGGGGGCGAATTTACTGACCAGAAAGTCCGTGGTTCGAATCCGACCCTCGCCACTCGACTTCTCTGTCTAGGCTTGGGCAACCTGGCAGTATCCCAGCCCTCGTGCTTCCTTCGGGTGGCATGGCAGCTAGGCACCGGAAGGGTGCTACAGCTGAACGCTGTTTTTATCCCATCTTTTGCCGTGCGCCTTCAAAGTGCAAAGTCATGCTTCCGAATGTGCGCTCTGCAAACATATCCCTTACAATTCAAGGAGAATCACAGGATTGTGGAAAACTTTACATACCTCGCTAGTTGTATTAGCTGAGGAAGTCAGTGCAAGAATCTCAAAGGTTCGAATCACGTTTGCCAATTAGCGTCACTTGTGGCGTCGAAAAAGCGTCTCGCTAGATCTTAAGGGTCACGCGTACCAGGCTACAGTAAGGGCTGTGTTGTTGTAGGGATGTGAGACATGGGTTCTGCGGACAGATGATGTGAGGCGTCCTCACCGGTGCCTCAAAAGCGTGGCTGGTTTTGGACGACGTCAGCGGATTAGCAATGAGTTGATTAGAAAACGGGTATTTGGTTGTGCTGCGCGTACCTAAATCTGGGAAAACATCCAGCACCATCGACCACGATGGCTTGGTCATGTGCTACGCATGCCAAAACACATTCTACCGAGACGAGTGTTGTTCTCCGTGTCTCCTTCAGAATGGCGCCAACCGCGAGGTGGACAACGTATGACATAGCAGAAGGGCGTGAAAGATATCACGGAGTTTGGGTTCATGCTGTCGGTTTCTTTCCATATTGTCTGATTGAGCGCCTGGATGTGTAGGCACCTCAGAATACTTGATATAGACCAGCACTAGGCCCCTTCCCTCACCCACTCTTTTTCCGTTCTTTCCCTTCTAGGGCTTTAACTATAATTAGACGAATCTTACGGTTGTATAGCAGTGGAGCATAAGTGTCAATACTGATGTTGCTGTCTTTGATGATGACACGACTCGGCAAAGATGACTGTCTGAAGCAAACTGTCCTTTGGCCTATCATAACCTGTGGGGTATGGTCAGATGATTTACCGAGGGAGAGTCAAAGTTCGAAGACGGTCCGCATACAGCAACTACGTCTCTGTGCTGCAGGCACCTCAGTCCTATAAAACATTCAGCATCATCGACTACGACGGCTCGGTCATGTGCTACGCATGCCGAAACACCGTCTACCGAGACGAGTGTTGTTCTCCGTGCCTCCTTCAGGATGGCGCAAACCGCGAGATGGACGGCACATGACTTGGCAGAAAGGCGTGAAAGAGATCACGAAGAGTTTGGGTGTTGTTGGTGTCGTACGCCTTCCACTACGGAGTGGTTGTACGGCAGTGAAGCATCAATGGCAACACTGATGTTGGTGTGCATATGCACAGGAGAGAACAACCGTAGCCTGGTCCAAAGCAGACTGAAAAAAATACTTGTTTGGTCTGTGGATTTGGGTGATTGTAGCCACTAACTTCGTTTGTAGTAATACACCCTTGCACACATGCTCGCGATCGATTTAGCTGATAATTTATGATTCTATTCGTGACTTATCCTCTGCCTCTGAGTATATCTTTTTTCTCCATTTGACACCACTTCTCTCCCTGCTTACAGAAACACTCTCATGTTGACGAGGACGGGCGCCCTGGCGGGACTTGACCAAACCTCTAAATCAGTGCAAGTAACTCTCGCAAAGCCCGGCACAGTTTTCACATTTTCCACGAGCCGACTTCCGATCGAATTTGCCGAATGTTCTGCATTGTCGGATGTTTCGCCGATCAAGATTTGGTTGAAATCTGTCTGATGTTAAATGTACCTGTTACAGCGAGGTTCTGCAATAACACTTTGCCCTACTGTGATGTTTTGCTCATTGATACGTCAAAGTACTGTCATTATTTTGGGCTATGAGTAGCACTCAGTCGTTCTCGTCTGATGATATTCGATATCTTTTGCTGTTGACCAATAGCTATCGACACGAAGTCGCCTGTCTTTCATGTGAGAAACATCATACAATGTGATAATTCTCGAGCCAGCGGTGTCTGTATCTTTTTGCTACTGAGGGACGCAGGTGTTTCCTACATGGTGAGAGAATAAGCCCCATCTATCTGTGACGTCCCTCATACCTGACATCGATGCCGAGAGAGCGATTGGGGCTCTAGTTTACAGCTGATTCATCATTAGGCTCAGTAAGAGGACTCAACTTCACATGCGACTAACCGGGTCATTGTCTTCGGGACGTTGTGTAAATTCGATTCAGTGTTTGATAGTATTACACAGGGAGGGTCCTAGCTACTGTCGAGGTCATCCCCATTGCTATTCGGCGTGTTTGGATTTTCTCGCAGTTGCTTGTGACGGATTTTCTCGAATGCAAGCTGAGGTTGAAGCACTGTTTAGTCCCAAGTATTGTATAGTCCGTAGGCTATTTCGGAACACCGATAGACCTGTTTGACATAGGCTCAGATATGTGTAAATTTTCATCCAAGAACGTGACTTCGAAATATTGGTAAAGCAGATTATCGCCGTTAGGTAACACAAGTTGCGCGTTTTCCTGTGAGCGACTGAATTTTCACTATAAGCCCCATTTCAATGAGTTGTATGATGACTCGTTGAACGTTAGGTGCTTGCGATCAGCCCGTTCTACCTCAGTGAATAAATGGATTCCCAGCAGTTATCTCAAACAGAATCAGGGATCGTTTTCTCCGCCTTATTCCAAGTGCCGTTGAGCATGTGGCTGAAGCTCACACCATGCCTTACGGACTTAGTGAGTATAAATCTCTTTCTCGGTAACAGTAGATATATTGTAACAGCAATATCGGAGAAAGAATGTTTAGCGGTATCCTCACATTAAATTACTTGAACGGCTTAAACAAATGATTCACGGCATCATACATCAGCTAAAAACTGGTGCGACGCGTTCGGTAGTTTTTATTCGGGCTGACCAGGAACTCGGGACGTTTTCGAAGGGATTTAGAAAGAAACCACGTTGAGTGCGCTGAAAACTTGCTTCTTTAACTACGAGTTTGAATAAACCTTACACGCATAGTTCGGTAGTCTGTGTCCATTTCGTCGGTTGATTCTCGGTGATTTTTAGTGGACTACTGCGGTAGTCTTCCACTAACCACTGCTGCATTGCTGTCAGGGTTTTGAGCCGGACACCGCCTCCGAGAGCTGTAACCGTCCTTCCGTCTTGTCTTGTGCCATTACACTATCTCATCCCCTATACAATCGCAGAATACGCAAATTGAGGTTACATCCAAGCCAAGCTCGATGAAATCAGATTAATCGCGTTCTTTGCTGCATACAGCAGAGTGAGTAAACGGAAACATGTCTGCTTATGTCTCCACTCTTCCTTTTGTGTTATCTTCACCTTCAACATCACACGCAGGAAGTTGACCAGATGCACACTACCACTTACACTTGCTGTCCCTAACACCTTGAGGTTGGAAACCCTCAAACTGTAATCAGTCATTGATATGGGGTACACTAATGATATTGCTCTTCTCAGACCGGATGAATAAATAGTGGAAATCATTTCAACTAGTCTAAATCAACCGCACATTTTCGCACGATACCCATGCTTGTAAATTCCAGTATATTCGTGGGTGGATTCTAAACCAAATCCTGTTTCCGACTGAACTCTTCCGCCACCTACCTGAACGGTAGTATTCAGGTAGCAGCAATAAAGGGATAGGGCGCCCCGATTCGTCAGAAGTACATCCTGGTTGTATCTGAGTTTAGGGAAAAACTTGATCGGCATCTTTGTGCCGATTACGTTGCTTCTCTCCGGGAGTGAGTACAGACGTAGTTGCAAGGATTTTGTCCAGCGTACCATATCGGTGAGCAGTCTCCGAATCCAGCTAACTGCAAACGTGGAGGCTCATTCCTTACTAACTTCACTCTGGGAGTTTACATATTTCTTCTGATCGGTCTGTGGTCTCATGCGATCGTGACAAACCTAAAAAACGGGTTCTCATTCAGCAGTGGATAAACTTTGTGGACTAGGATTTAGGGAAACTTTACTGTGATATGCTTCATGAGCGTTCAGGAATCATTGGCTGTGGCGGGGGCGATGTAATGAGCGCTACACGTGACGCCAAAAATTTCGCTCGAGATGTTTCCGTCCGTCCCGAAAAAGTGCCGGATCTTAGAACAAATGCAAGGTGCTGTATCTCGTTGGAGGATAATTCAGTTGAATGCTTGACCGCACAGCAGTCATACACACTACTGTTCTCTGATGTTGATGTCGATTACAGCTCGAGAACGGATAGTGACTAGACGACAAGGTCCAAGAAGTAGAGGCGGTTTCTGCTGTCGAACCCGCTCATTGCGAGCGATAGTCTGTTTCTAAATCACATTTCAAGGTGCCCCCAGAAATACTATCAGACTGATGGGCAAGACAAACCTTTATTATTGCTAAGAGAGGCCGTGTATCCTTGTGTTTCATACTGAGGTTGTTCGGTCTTAATTGGGAACAAATCTCAGGGAAGCGCGGCCGATTAATCATCAAAATTTCGTTCAGGAGACGTTCAAACCATACGAGTAAGTCTTACGCATGCTATAGCGCTGTTACTGGCAACGCCCAACTTCGACGTGTGAGACGCCAGTGGGAAAGCAACAAGTAGGTCTTCTACCAGGTGGGGTAGTTTTCTGGTCGACTCACATAACTCGGCAGCCGCATAAGCTGTGCTGACACTAACAGATGGAATCGGTGAAGACATTATCAAGATACGAGCACAGATTGCCGACCTGTGCTATTTATGCGCATGTCAGGTGTCCGAACCCCGGCACGGCGAAGGATATGCACTGCTGGTGAGCTAATAAGAGGGAGGCTCGAGAAGAGTGCTTTCTCTTTGGTATGGACTCACCAGAATAATTGTCCACAGGTATAAAAATGTTCAAACGAGTGATGTGAATCACAAAGATCCAGAACCGACATAGTGAACATTTTCCAAGCGGAAGCTACGGGTAGTCTTTGCACCACGTGTTTGTCCAAAAAGCCACTAGTTTAATTCCAATCCTGACCGTTTATCTTGTTTACATCGTTTGGTTTGCAAGTGGATCAGTGACTACCAACGTGACAGAGTGAATACTTATTTCACAACGTGAAGCAAAGTACCGATGCTTTACACAGATTCGCATCCACTTTACTGGTGCTATCACCTCAACTCTTTCCCTTCCCGGAAATACACGCACAACTGGAGCCGAGTGAAAAACACACGCAGATCGGGCATACATGTAGCCAGTAGTTTTATGCACCTTTTGAACTCGTGGACTATGTGCACATTAGGGGAGAATACAATTTCCTCCAAATGAAGCGATTCACACACAAACACACTGAGAATATACGGACGGTAAAACATTTCGCCGTCATATTTCACGTTACACCAACCACAGATAAAGTCACACTACCTACACTTAGCCCGCTGAACTCTTCCTCATCGGAATCGTTCGGCTCTTGTTGTCAGTGGACCGCTTATCAAATTTATAACCGGCAGTTAAACTGTGATATGGCCGTTAATTCCGTTTCTCAAATCACCGAACACGGACCAGTTACACGCAGCTTTGGTCTACTGCTTCCTTGAAGTCCCCTATGGACAGTTTTGAATATCTTTTCAGAATAGAGATCAGTAAATCACTTCATCTTGTTAGGCGATTCTCTTTATGCCTCCTTTCCTGTTGGGTTCCGAGTTTCCGTCTATCGGAGATACGCGAGACGAGCGCACGCTAGGTTACCTTACTATGGATACACTGCATTACGGAGTGAAATAGTAGCCGCTGGTCAAATGGAACGATAGATACTGCCGTAAATCCGAACGGCAACACAGACATACGTCGAAGCGGCCATGGCCTTCCCAGCTTAGTTATTCACTAACATACCTCACAAAAGTGAGCCAGTCATTAGCTTAGCCTTCGAACATTTATCAACCCAATAAGGCGACGTTAGTATGCCATGCTCAAAACAGAAATTATATCAGTTTATCTAAATCTATGCAGATCAGAGAGCTCCAGCATTAACACCAAGAACGTTGACGGTTGGATAAATCACCGCCAAGCCCGTACACACTGAGTTTTGCAATGCACGTATGTCACACCGAATCACTGGTGTCAAGATTTGAAAAGCTATTTTCACAAAACAGCGATAAAGACACCTCAACATCTGGTTGCGCGAGAAATTTCCGGTACTAGGTGCGAATGGACGTGCTCAATCAGTATTACCCCATGCATGTTTTTGAATAAGTAAACAAGTTACCCACAGGTATGTCAATAAGTAACAGCGTGTGTTGTCCCTGTGACCATCCATCGAAAAATGACAATCAAATACACACCTCGTACCCCTACCCTTTATGCTTCGAATCAATCCATTTGTCCAAAATTTGATACCACGTCTACCGCCAATCAGGCCTTGGACAAGCGCCCGCGCCTAACCGCTTACATCGGGGGTGAGGCTTTTCATGAGGGCCAGCTGTTTTGGTAAAACCACAGGTGTCCACACCGACGAGGACATATCACTTTCTGTGTGATGTGTCGGATTGTTGTCGAACAAAGCCTGTGCTTCCATGTACAACAATTCCTTGCACGGGCCAACGTGCCAGACTAAGAACCGCCTTTAAGAAGCGTCTGCTCTTCAGTGGTTTTCTTGGGCTCTGATCTACTATTCAGCTCAAACATGCTCTTCTGTCCTTAATTCCCAAATTTCCGAAGGGAATATTTACGAGGACTATTAACGCTTGGAATTCCGTTGTACAAAGGAAAATAAACTGCTTTCCGATCGATACACGTAGACGCCATATTACTCTCGAGTGATTACAATCGAAAATTTGATCAAGAACACAAATCAAATCAAGCGAATGGATTGTCCTACCCACAATAGAACGGTTCAATAGCTGATCCGAAGTGATCGGAACGAGTCTCTGAACGCCTGCAAGCACACTGGCAAACAATCTTTGACAATGAGCGTAAACAAAAACGCATCATTGAGTATTCTCGAAGTGCAGTTGGCGTGACAATAGGACAAGACGGTATTACGAACTAGCACGAACTACATAGCCCAGTGACAACCAAAAACGACTGTAATGTCAGTCGCAAATAAAAACAGCTAATGGTAACTTGGTCTGGTGCATGAATACTATCTTAAAAATATCCGGCTGACAGTCACGTAGGAAAGATATGAGGCCCCGATGTCCGAAATTTGTAGCCCGTTTCAAAGTTCAGAAAGAAGTATGCTAAAAGCTTCTCGTTGAGCACGAAGGTGGAAAAAATCAAGCGAATTCCGGTCTGTCATATTGTTCAAAAGCGTCCTAGCTCCGTTGGTTACGTTCGGTGGGTATTCATAATAACCGTCCAATGCGTCTGATCACTAAACTTTGATGAAGAGAGCTGTTCCCACTGCCTTTGGCAAGGCATGTCTGTGGATAAACCAAGGGATGAATTAAATTATTGGTTTGAAGACCACGATGTACCTCAACTATTAAGGCGCCAAATTACTCATCGGAAGGTCCGCGGTCCCAACAGAAACTCAGCATGACTGCTACTATCTAGGCTTGGGTAACCTGACAGTCTCTCACCCCTCGTGTGGCATGACAGCTAGGTGTTACAGCCAAACGATTGTTCCCAAAAATTCCCATTTATAATAAGAACACAGATGGGTTGGCGAACATGTTTTCGGCAAGGTCTTTTCAAGTCATACAATTACTGAGGTTAAGAGAGCAATCCTTAACATATTTGAATGAGTATGGTATAATTGGACAGGAAATCGAGTGAGACGACATTGGCTACCTATCAAAGAACAATTGGTTCAGGTCACCAATAGGATGAGTGGAGATAGTCAGTGCGGGAGTGCTGTCGTTGTGTGTTCAGCACAGTGTGCATGTTTGAGGGGAGGTGAATTGGACCGTAGTAAGTACAACACACGAACAAAGCGTTTTTGCCGACAAAGGATCGGGTCGCAGAAACTTTGGCTGGGTATCACGTTGTGTGCAGTGTCAGCCAAATGTTGTACTACAGAACTGGCTATTGTCCTCCTCGTTCCAGAAGCTAGCCAGGATGGATTGTGTTCCTTCATTCTTTAGCCGAGTTGTCTGGTCGTGCGTCTGATGTATTCCGCTGCACAGCAGCAAGAGAATGAGTGAACTAACATATTTTGGGCGTGGACAGGCACTCCATCCTTGAGATTAAAGGAGCACAAACGATTGCTGGTGAACTAGGTTCGGAGTGTTGCGGCCGAGAAAACTTTGTTCAGACTGGTGGAGTCTTCTGTTCAGTAGATCTGCCGGTATATCTTGCCTAAACGGGAGGCTAATGTAAATTGGTCTCCTTCCAGTTGTGGCTGTGATGTTGTTTGGTTCCCCCTTGTTCAAATGCTTTGTAATAAACTTGTCGGGGAATCCATTGTCTCCCAGGACGTTGGTGAGAGTTCGGAATTCTTGTTCCAGCGCATCATAAGAGCATATTTTCTTCGCTCTATTAGTTATGCTACGGATCAGGTTTCGTTTTTGCTTTAGCGGCAAGAAGCTGCTAAAGTTAACGTATTGACCGGGCCAAGTAGGTTTTCGGTACACCAATCGTTTCAGTGTACCATCGTGATGTCTACCGGCCGATCTACTGAACAGAAGACTCCACCAGTCTGAACAAAGTTTTCTCGGCCGCAACACTCCGAACCTAGTTCACCAGCAATCGTTTGTGCTCCTTTAATCTCAAGGATAGAGTGCCTGTCCACGCCCAAAATATGTTAGTTCACTCATTCTCTTGCTGCTGTGCAGCGGAATACATCAGACGCACGACCAGACAACTCGGCTAAAGAATGAAGGAACACAATCCATCCTGGCTAGCTTCTGGAACGAGGAGGACAATAGCCAGTTCTGTAGTACAACATTTGGCTGACACTGCACACAACGTGATACCCAGCCAAAGTTTCTGCGACCCGATCCTTTGTCGGCAAAAACGCTTTGTTCGTGTGTTGTACTTACTACGGTCCAATTCACCTCCCCTCAAACATGCACACTGTGCTGAACACACAACGACAGCACTCCCGCACTGACTATCTCCACTCATCCTATTGGTGACCTGAACCAATTGTTCTTTGATAGGTAGCCAATGTTGTCTCACTCGATTTCCTGTCCAATTATACCATACTCATTCAAATATGTTAAGGACTGCTCTCTTAACCTTTGCCAGTGTATGACTTAAACGATTGTCATTTGGTGATTGGCCTGTTTTTTTCTAGTCAGCGCCACGATCACTTACAAGTATTGTCAGCCCAGGCACTCGACGAGAGCCCAGTTGGGTAATCCAATTAGATAGCTCGAGCCAATCATTTAGCTGAGGTTCTGTATATAAGATGGTTTCCTTACCCCAGCAATATCCTCAGGGCCTGTTTGATGTAGGTACTCCGTGTAGAATAAAACTTCGGTATATGCTGTTTTGTTTTTTAGAAAATGACCATTTAACTACTACACTAGGCATTTGAACTTCGTCAAAATTGCACAACTGTACACAGCTTGCAAAAGAATTTGTCTCGGAGAACGAATCTGCTACAGGCTGACATCAGAGAAGTTATGATTACATTATTTGGTTTACTCGCATCTCCGATCTTCCTTTCTAACGGGCCAAAACCGCTTTGTGACTGAGTCACTTGGATGAGACCGGCGATCGAGCGACCCTCAAGATTTATATGCTGGAACTTCACTGTCACCAGATGACACCTTGTGCCAGCGTTGCACGTCACTCACACAGGGCCAAACGGTGTCTAACTGCTAAGCGAAAACGTTACAAGAGACGCTAGAGAAAGGGTCAAGTCCCGCCCACGCTATCGACCTCTACAACGAAAGGTAAGTCCTCAGAAAATATCCTGTTACGTTACCCATCAAAACGAGCCAGCCATCGGTGACTGTGCAGTGAGGATAGGATATGCAACCGATGGCATTACTCGTCAATATGCTCGTAGAAATTGACTCTGCCTCCCGCGGTATCCGGTTTCTGCTTTGCTTTACTGGCTCCCCGCAGTTTCTCCCGGATGGTTGACGTTATCAGAGATAACCAGGTTTGATATTAGATACCAAGGATGAATTCGCCCAGCAGGAAATGTACAGAAGTATGCTGTACCGGGCTATTTTATGCGTGCCAAATCACTTACTTCAGTGTTAACTGCGCGCTGAAGGATTGGTCGTTAGGATCACTATTGGGAAGTAGTGGCAATTTCTCCCTTAAACCAGCGGTTGCCATTCTGCCGCTCAAGCCCTTTGCATTTGTCATTATTCCTAAGTTCCGACGACAATTTAAGGAACCCGCGTTCGTCAGTAAGTTAAAGGCGATACTGCAACACGAACGTAGCATGTGCCGGCCTCGATACTAACCCATGACAGCAGTTTGATGAAGCTACATTGATAAGTCGCCATACGGACTCAGTAAAGGCTGTCTTCAATAGCCATAAAAAACTGCCAGCTAACCCTGAGTTACGGCAAAAAACCAGGATCCCACAAGGTTAGGCAAACACATGTTAACCAGGACAGTGTTATTGTGATACTCAGAAAGATCTCTCAAGCTAAGGCCACCTCGTGTTCCAGTTAAGCCCACCAGAAATATATCGAATAACCAATTCTTGATATGGTATTACTGACTGTAGTTCTCGCCAGCCCAGCACCTATATCTCAATTAGGCAAAATGGGAACCGCTTCACTGATTAATCCAGAATTCTTGAAATACACAACTATCTATCGTGTCCCGATTTTTTCCGAGTTATATGTTTCCGGTGAAGAAAAAAATCGCAGAGGTCGCTCAGTTTGTGGCTGCAAGTAATCTTGCCAGTGAATAGTCCCCCATTTCGTCTTCCCAACAAACAATGACGGACAACACATGACTATTTGGGACAGCAAACTAGGCGCAACACCGAAAACTGCATACTTCAAAGTGGACTGACGTCATGGTACAGTTTGATATTTAGACACGCTTCGGGTGCTAATAGCGCAAAAAGACAATAATGACGCGCGACAGTATAACTAAACAACCTCGTCCATGTACAATAAACGGACACTGGTGTCAGCACTAATTTTGCTATCACTGAAAACCGTCGGAGACACGGCTTCCTCAGTGACTAACTACTCGACTAGACCAGATTAGAGGCAATGAAGCCGAGAAATAAAATCAAATGAGGCACTAAGTTCATTCGTCCGTTGGCAATACGCAGCTCAGCGATTTCCCGTTTCGGAAACTGGCACCGCAAAGGCGTATTGTGCCTCAGCAGCACGTAGCACATCTAACTGAGCGTTCATGTCCCCAGTAGCCACAACTATGTCTGGGCTTTTAGCCCGTCGTAAAAGAGCACTTAGAGTAAAAAACTGTCTTTGACAGACCCATGGCTATATTCCGTCAGACTGTAGGCAGGAACAATAAAGAGCGTACGATGAATCTCACATTCCCGAGACACTTTCACAGACTTTGCCAAACGAACCATAGAGAGGCTACTGTCAGCGGTTAACCAGTCAAGCGTTTTGGGTTGTGAAGCCGAACGCACAGAGGCTACAGCTGGACATGATGCACGGCGAACAAGGCGGTCAGTTTGACTGCTTGGACCTGCGACGGGAGTATACAAAATGAGGAAGAGTGGAAGGGGGAATACGTGAATGGGTAATAAGGGTCGTCAGTAGTGGCGTGTTTTCGCTTATTCGCCCGGCTGTGCAGCAAGTAAGGCGACCCGGTCGGCGACATCACGCGACGGCCGATGTGACATAATAATTACAATAATGCCGTTCACAGTTGTACGCGGTCTAAAATACTTTCCAAATCTAGACAGGAGGACAACGGGGGTCTTCAACGAATGCCTGACCGCACGGTATCAGGTGAGCGCCGACACTATTCCTGTAGTAGTTTTTAAAGAACAAGTTGCATTAAGTGTCCCAACCCCTACCTGGAGCACTAGAACACCCGGTTCATCACACCTTTGTCCACTGGCCAAACCCTAAGACTCTGTGGATGTCGAAATGCGTCACATATGTACACAAGCCGCTAAATCACGATAAAGTCGTCTTTTTACAGCGGATATCAATGCAAGTTGCACCTATGTATTACGTATTAGCTCGACCATATCTCTCAAACCGACTAAAATTCACGTTTCACACAATTATTTGATTATCACCAAATAATGTGCCGTGACAACTAAGGCGTGGGAGGCTCAGAGCTGAGGAAGATTCACTGATCTGATTTACACTAAATGGTCACGTTCGCGCTGCATGTGAGTCTGATTCAGTCAATGCAGATGCGACTCAACGCCATACGTGTTCGTTTGTGCCGTCAACACACGTTCCAACGGACTATGACTCCGAAGGTGGAAAAGAGGGATATTACGATATATTACAATTGTACTGGGCTTCATGAAACGAATACCTTCAACCCGAAAAGAAACATGAATTTCCCAATCAACCGACTGAGTTCGGCAACAGCACAGTGGGAGGTTTAATGCCCCCATTTTGGTAATAAAAAGCGACTGCCCATTCGAATCGGAGAAAGTTCATTCCTAGCCCCATGAGCTGCGGGAGCATGCGCTCACACTGTGTGACCTGAAAGCCGCTAACAGCAAACCAATCGTGCACTCAGCAGCATGGATTGCAGCTTTTATGGGATACTCAATTTGGTTAGGCCGTTTTGCCGGTTCGTTTACCAAACTGAACCAGTCACTTAAATGGTCACTCTAAAATGTCTCTAGCTCAACAGTATCAAACAGGACTGGTTGAAAAGTCATCTGGAATCCGAACAGACAGCGATAATGAAGGATAACTAGAAACATAGGGGAAAGCGGTTTTCTTATGAAGACTGAGATGTCTAGAGTAGAAAGGTCAAACATAGGATGTCATCGAGATCAGTAGGTATTATTGGTGTCAAAAAGACTACGATGACTGCCTTCTATTTCAGCTATATTCATAAACCGATCAAGAGGTGTGCGTCGGTGAAGTAAGTTCTGCCGTGTATTTGATTCGCATGGGGTATCCAAGCGCGGAGCTACGCTCCCTGTTTACCGCACGATGCGTAACGAAAAGTCTTTCAAAGACGGACCGATACCCCATACGAAAGATCGTCCTAAGCTTCTGCCAAATTCCACAGCGTCGTGGGACCAGGTGAGCCTGACCTCGCCATTTTCAACCTTTACCGACATCACATCGAAAACTCCAAGTACCCTACCTGAAATGCTGTCGGAACGTCTGTTCACGGAGTGCCCAGAAAAAATCTCTGTTCTTGGATGGAATATTTCACTGATTCAAATAATTTTATAACCTAAATAATTCTGCGGCACAGTTTGGCATGTGTTTCACACGTTCAAAGTGTGAACCTCCCACGCAAGATTGAGTGAGGTCGGACCCAGGTCCCGTATTTGCAGACTAGGAAATGGACGCTGTAAACAATGCAATTGATCTGGACAGTTGTACGGGTCCTCGGTGATTCGATAAGAGCTAGTCACAAATTGCAAAGACCAGATTGTCTTTGCTAAATTCCGACTCATGGCACCGACCTGATGTTAGTTTGTCAGGGTCATCAACTGCGAAGGTGCGACCTAGACAGTTTTTTGGATAGTACATTTGGCCTCATCGCGCAAAAAATTTACAAAAGCCTCCGATCACTGGTTTCTAGGTCTATTGTAAACAGAATGAGTGGTGGTGAGATATTTCCGGTTGCGCACCTATGGCGACCCAGAATCCGCCGCAGACGAGATTGTTCCGCACAATCGGTAGCTGTTGATATTTATCTATGTGCAGTCGGATTGGGAAAGCCTACGAAAGCCTCCCGTTAAACGCGCCCACAATTGCTGTCTATTCATTGCTTATGACCGAAACACTGTGGCTGTGATAGTGGCAAAGATAGTTCAACCAAAGCTTTGGCCCCTTATTGCACCGTGCTAAGAGCCTGGATATTGCTGTGGTTATGGGGAATTTTAATGCGCAGTTAAGTCGACTTAGGGTTGCCGAGATTCAGTTGGGTAGTCGACTCGGATTGCAATCAAGACTCACGGACAACGGCCGGGGCTTGCTGAATTTATGCACTGACAGTAGACTTTGTGTGCGGCATTAACCTTCAAAACAACCAAAGCCGCTTGACCACAAGTTGCCCCCTGCATGCGAGTCAAAATCCAACATGAACAGACTACATCGCCAGTAGCCGCGGTTGGTGAGTCAGCTACTGACAGTCGCCCGTTCTTGAACACCTGCTTCTCCTGTCATCTTCTGCATCACCAATCCACTGGTCCTGAAGAAATTCCACCCATTGCTTAGAGGTGAAATCCTCCGTGGTTGCTTCTCTAACATACTGGTCCCTATCAAGGTGAAAAAAGCCGTTTTGGGACGAATCGATAGTGATGCCCGTTTTCAAAAAGGATGCTCGCAGTGAGTGCGGCAATCATAGGGAAATTTGCTAGACCACAAGTGCAACCAGACTCTTTATATCACTTATTTTACATCGCCTTACGAAGCCGCGTTAAGAGAGGACCGAGGACATCAAATTCCGGGCGAGAAGTGACTGTGAAACACGTCTTTACACTCCGCCAAATGTTAGAACAGCATACCTTGATTCACCATCCAGGGTTCTAGTGCAGTTCATCAATCCAAGTGGCAGCAAATGATGGCGAAGAATTGCTGTTCAGAATACCGGGCCAAGTGGCCGAGTGAAAAAATCGTTCAGCTGTAGCACCAGTTTGGTGATTAAATGCCATGCAACCCGAAAATTGCACGAGGGCTGGAATACTGACAGGTTGCCCAAGCCTAGACAGGGTAAGTCGAGTTGCAGAGGTCGGGTTCAAACCACAAACATTCCGGTCAGTGAATTCGCGCTCTAACCACTAGAGCGCCCCTTCCTCCAAGCGTCCAAGCCGTCTGTTCTTATCGAGAATGGTTGTACCACTTTGATCATCGACGGTTTCCGGGGGCCGGTCGTAGAGATCAACTGAAGTCCTCTTCGGGCATTTCCAACATTCTGCGTCTCTCCGATTTCCGTAGACTTCCGCGCAAAGGAGTCTTCACACTAAGTGTCACGTGACGTTTGTTAATTCGTTGGGCCGAATTTCATTCTGGACGAGCTAGAACATACCTCCGAGATTCAAACAGCGCCATTGTTCTGTCTGAGAGCTAATACCTGAGCGAAAATGCTGGCAAAGTGCCACAGACGTAGCTTCACGCACCGTACAGTGTCATTATATTAAATTTACGAACTGTCATCTGATAGTGCGGTTAGAAGAGTCCAGAAGACGGTCCAGGTGAATTACTTCGGGAACCCTCAGATTTCCAGTTGCTGAGCGATGTGTTGGCCTCGTACGCGGCCCTGGAGAGCTAAGGGAAGCGACATCACATGGTCGAAATCCACACAAGTGTCAAGCGGCAGTCAGTTGTTCACCTGTACCACCGACAACTGATGGGGATGCGATCACACCCGTTCCACGGCTGGTACGGTGCTGGAGGACATCATGTGGGCAAACGACCAGCTACATCGAAACTCAGCATAAAGTTGATAGCCGCCTCTGTGCGGTTTGTTTGGCAACATCTTAGAGAATCTAGAGGAAGTGAGGTTCATCGCACATTTATTATGCTACTTACGCCCCAATTGACTGTAGCTCTGAATCTGCCAAGGACAGTCTCTATGACGCTCTATTAGCCCTTCTACAGCAGGCTAAAAGCCCAGATATCGTTGTGATTGCTGGTGATATGAACGCCCAGGTAGGCAGGCTAAGCGCTGCTAAGGCCCGACTGGGTGGTTGTCTTGGTTTGGACACGAGACGCACAGACAACGGAGACCGCTTACTTCAGATGTGTGCCGACCACAGACTGTTCCTTTGTAGTACGAATGTCCGGAACAGCGGAAAGCGCTTGACAACGTGGTGCCCATCAACAAACCAGTCACGAAACCAAATAGACCACATCGCCGTGAGGGTCGATCACCAACTGCTGCTCCTTCTGGAAGACCAGCGTGGAATCCGATCATGCACTTTTACGCTGCTGCTTCCCATTGCGCTTACCAGGTCAACACAAAAGGCGCACGCCTCACTTAGCTGCTAAGAAGCTAGTAAACCCAGAAGTCAAACGAAACTATCGGAAGTAATAATAATCGTCCAGCTGTAGAACCCTTCCGGTGCCTAGCTGCCATGCCACCCGAGGGAAGCAGGAGGGCTGGGATACTGCCAGATTGCCCAAACTNGATCACCGCCTGTCGCTCCTTCTGGAACACCAGCATGGACTGTGACGATGTGCTCGTACCCTGCTGCTTTTGATTGTGCTTTTTAGGAGTACGCAAAAAACGCACACCTCGCTTAGCTATTGAGGAGCTAATGGGCTCAGAAGTCAAACGAAATTATCAGAACCAGCTCCTCGAACGCCTGCTGGGTGGTACGATATTATCATCATCATCATCATCAATGACAGCAACATCAGTGTTGGCACCGATGCTTCACTGCCGTACAGCCATAAAGTTCGTTTAGCTATATATATATATATATATATATATAGCTAAACGAACTTTATGGCTGTACGGCAGTGAAGCATCGGTGCCAACACTGATGTTGCTGTCATTGATGATGATGATGATGATAATATCGTACCACCCAGCAGGCGTTCGAGGACCTGGTTCTGATAATTTCGTTTGACTTCTGAGCCCATTAGCTCCTCAATAGCTAAGCGAGGTGTGCGTTTTTTGCGTACTCCTAAAAAGCACAATCAAAAGCAGCAGGGTACGAGCACATCGTCACAGTCCATGCTGGTGTTCCAGAAGGAGCGACAGGCGGTGATC